>NW_026250188.1:0-1560 GCF_024043145.1 Alternaria conjuncta | reverse complement strand
ATAAATGATATTTGCACAACACTGTATGCTAGAAACTCTATTTGGTACTACGGACTATAATAGACAATTAGCAGGAAACCTAAGAGTTAATATAATCTTTTAACTTAACTGGGATCCTCAGAGACTATACGTGTTGCAACTTAAAAGTTGAAGAAATAGTCCTTTTAACATAGTGATATGTTAAATTACATCTTGCTACTCTTATATGGAGTAGCAAGAAAAGTTACAATCTGTTTTATTACATCTGTTTTACATGCTTTTGGTATTTGTACTTTTGAGCTATTCAGCCTCACCTAATAAATCTTTAGTAGCACAAGATAGCAAAAATATATCTGACACATCAGATGTTAGTCACAGTACACAAGGAGATCCGTCTCCTAATAAATATCCAAAAAGTAATAAACCAAATAAATCTGATGAAAACCCTAATAGTTTAGTTAAATCCCCTTTTTACCCTCATACACCAGTAAAAGTGTATCTTAATGCCAGCGTCTCTAAGTCTGATATATATAAAGACTTAAAAGATGTATCTATAATCTATATGTGATTTAATAAGATAACAGGTAGAGTTTATATTGGAAGTGCTGTAAACGGATCTAGACGTTTAAGTACTTATTTTCAGCCTTCTATTCTAAGAAAAAATAGTTTAATCTATAAAAGTATATTAAAATATGGACATGATAACTTTTCTGTTACTATTTTAGAGATTTGTGGAAAAACGTCTACTGTCACTAAAGATCATATATTAGATAGAGAAAAATTTTACTTAGATTGGGCTTTAAAAACTTATGGTTTGGCTATTTTAAATATGCTTAACACACCTGGATCCAGTATGGGTTACAAACATACGGAGGAAAATTTATTAAAAATGAGTGAATTAAAAAAAGGTGAAAGGAATCCTATGTATAATAAGATTAAATCTGATGCCTTTATAGCTCAACAAAGTAGAGATAAATCTGGTGAAAATAATCCAATGTTTGGTAAGGCTAAGCCTGAACAAACTTTAGCTAAATTAAGAAAAATGGTTTTTGTGTATGATGTTACACAAGATTATAAATTATTAGGGGTGTATCCTACTGTTATGTGTACTCGTTTATTTAAATTGTGTAACAATACCTTAAGAAAAAGGATAAATAATAAAGAAATACATAATGGTAAATATTTATTTTCAAAAGATCCTTACAACTCTGATGAGGTATAGTTATTTGGTTAATATAGCATCCAACCACGATGCTATTGTAAAATTTATAATGTAGATATTATATTTACATTATATTGATAGATTGTAGAATAAAGCTACAAGGAATTGAGTGCAGTTCCCCCTTATAAAATAATAAATATAAGGTGCATAAGAGGATGAATTTCAAGAAAAACTGTAAAGTCAACTTGAAGCGAAGCTTATTTTTAAAGTATATTCATTTATATTATTAATAATAAGAACGTTCAACGACTAGAAGGAAAGTCTTTATGATAACAACCTTCCACGAGTATCCTCCGTCAAATAAACTTTAATAACATATTAAAGTAAGACGATGACATAGTCTGAACCCATATGAGAAT
>NW_026250187.1:0-1599 GCF_024043145.1 Alternaria conjuncta | reverse complement strand
TATAATTAGTTCTACTTCTAGTATTAGTAAAGATTATAAATCTTATACTACTTTAAATACTATTAATAATAGTAATTTAGAAGATCTAGAAGAATCTAATCTAGAAGATAATCTAGAAATAGATAATGCTATAGAATTAGATAATAATTCTAATTTAGATAATAATTCTAATTTAGATATTATTTCTAATAATAGCAAGTAATTAGTATTAAATAATAATACTATAGAACTATTACATAATAGATTAGGATATATTAATCTTAATGCTATTAAAAAATTAAAAGACAACGCTTTAGGCGTAAATTTTAATTTAGAGAATATTTCTACTACTAGAGTTAATTTAGATAATTATATTACTTATATACAAGCTAAATTAACTAAAAATCGCAATATAGAAGCAAGTACTAGAGTAGAAGCCTATTTAGATCTATTATATATAGATATAAGTAGGCCTATTAGGCCTAAAACCTTTAGAGGTTTTAAATATTATATTACTTTTAGAGATAGTTTTACTAAATATTTAGTAGTAAAATTATTAAAAACTAGAAAGAATATTATTAATATTATAGAAGATACTATAACAGAATTAGAATTAGAAGCTACTAATAATAATAGCTTAGATTCTAACTCTAATAATAATTCTAGTAATTCTACTAGTAATAATAACTCTGTTATTATATTTAATAATAATAAAGTTAAAGCTCTACAATTAGATAACGAGTTTAAATCTAGAGAACTAGATAGTTATTTAATTAAAAAAGAAATAAATACTAGATATTCTAGTTCTTATACTTCTAAGCAAAATAGCGCAGTAGAAATAATTAATAGAGTATTACTTAATAAAGTAAGAGCTTTATTAATTAATAGTAATTTACCTAAAAATTTATAAAACGAAACTATATTAACTACTACTTATTTATATAATAGAACTTCTAATAGTTCTATTAATTTTAAAACGCCTTACAAGTTAAAACATAAAGAAATACCTAATATTAATAATATTAGAATTTTTAGATCTTTAACTTATTATAAAGAACCTACTAGTTTAATTAAAAAACTAGATAGTAAAGCTAGTTCTTATTATCTAATAGGATTTAGTAGTTCTAATATCTATAAATTATATAATTCTAGTAATAATAAGACTATTAGAGCTAGAGATTATAAAATTATAGAAGGTTATTATTATAAGCCTAATAATAACGTAAATATTAATAAAATATTTATAAAACTAGAAGATCTTTCTTCTAATAATAATAATATTATAGAAGAAGACTTTAGTAAAATAGAATCTATTACTAGTAATAATAATAATAAAATTATTATTAACAATAGTAATAGTAATATTATTATTAATAATAATTCTAAATTTAAAGATTCTAAAGATAAATTATTAATTAATAATAATAATAATAACTCTAATAAAAGAGTTATTTCTTCTAATAATAATAATAGTTTAGTAGAACTAGACGACGATTATTCTAAAGATAAACTAGCTATTAATTCTACTATTATTATAGAAGATAATAGCTTTAATAGTATATTAAATATTAATACTAGTAAAAACAATTAGAATACTCTTTATAATAATTCTATTATAGA
>NW_026250186.1:0-1601 GCF_024043145.1 Alternaria conjuncta | reverse complement strand
TACTATTACAGGGCTTAGGTTTTTAACCCCTAAGTTCTTATACCTTAGAGATTCTAGTCTAGGCTTTATATTTAGTTATTATTATATAACTATTTATATTAGCAAATAGAAATAGAAATAGAAATAGAAATAAATTTTTAGTTTTAAGATAGTTATTAAAACTTCTTATATAAATTGTTATTAATAAGTTAGTTATAAAAACTACTTATATTTTCTTATTATTTAGTTGTTAAAAACTGTAGCTTAAGAGGGTGTGTAAAGATTATAATAACTTAGTTATTATTATCTTTTTATTATTATTAAGCTTTGTTAAGATTACACTTATTATAATTTCTTAACAAATTAGAAGAATTCCTAGTACATCTAATTACTTACGTAATTAAGATTTTAGTAGCTAGTTTTAATCTACTACACTAGAAGATTCTAAAACACCTCTATTTATCTTAGCCTAGTTAATATTAGAGTTATTACGTAATTTAATAACTTTTATCTTCTTATCTCTCTTTTTGCAATTACTAAAAGATCTAGTAATAAACTAATTATTAGTTTATGTAATACAACGTATAGACTAATATAATTAGTACTAGTCTAGATTATAAATCTAGAAGATAAGAAGAATTTAGCAGACTTAGATTATAAATCTAGGAATTAATAGAAATTAAGTAGATTTAATTATAAATTCTTATCTCTAGGTAGAAATAGGCGGATATTTACATAATTATTCTAGTAGCTATTTTCTATAAAAGAAATAGCAATTCTCTATAGTTATTCTTTACTTAGCAATAATATTATTACCTTTTACCTATTATCTACTCTGCAATTATATTATAATCTTTATTAGTTAATACTATTTATTATAGTATTTAACTACTTTGTTCTAACAAAGCTATATTCTATTATTAGAGAATAGTTCTTATTACCTATCTATTCTTTACAAGTTATAAGCCTAGCTAGACGCTTATAGCTTTGTTAGAACATATTTTATTTATATTATTACTTATTCTAAGTAATTAATATACTTAAAAGAAAAAGATCTTTATTTATTCTAAAAGAGTTATTCTTTAGAATTAATAAAATATCTATTTTAGAACTGTATAGTTTAACTTATACTTTTTATCTATTATTATAATAGTACTTTTTTAGCTTTACGCTATTTAAAAATTTAAAATCTTTATTTAGTAGTTAATTAGCCTCTATTATAATTAATAATAAAAAGAAAAGTACTTATTATTATTTTATAATAATAAGAAAAAAAAGCTTTTAGTTATTATTATTAATAATTAATAAGAGAGAAACTAGAGTACTTCTTATTAATATTAATAAAATAATAGTATTAGCTAAGACTTTTACTAGTATTAGTCTCTACTTACTCTACTTATAGAAATATAAGAAAATAGAGTTTTATATACATTTTCTCTATTTAGAGAGTAGTTAGTTACCTACGTATATTATTTTAAAAGCAAACTAGCTAGAAGCTTTAATAAGCTTAAAGAATCTATTTTACTAGAATTATATATATAAAAAGACGTCTTAAAAACGCGTTCTACTTTATATATACTAGTATTTGTAATCTCTCTTAGAGAAAAAGAGAGAATTCTTTA
>NW_026250185.1:0-1617 GCF_024043145.1 Alternaria conjuncta | reverse complement strand
GATCTAAAAATTCTAATATTATTAATATTAGGTATTTCTTTATATTTTAACTTATAAGGCGTTTTAAAATTAATAGAACTATTAGAAGTTCTATTATATAAATAAGTAGTAGTTAATATAGTTTCTTTCTATAAATTCTTAGGTAGATTACTATTAATTAATAAAGCTCTTACTTTATTAAGTAATACTCTATTAATTATTTTTACTACGCTATTTTGCTTAGAAGTATAAGAACTAGAATATCTAGTATTTATTTCTTTTTTAATTAGATAACTATCTAGTTCTTTAGATTTAAATTTGTTATCTAATTATAGAGCTTTAACTTTATTATTATTAAATATAATAATAGAGTTATTATTACTAGTAGAATTACTAGAATTATTATTAGAATTAGAATCTAAGCTATTATTATTAGTAGCTTCTAATTCTAGTTTTGTTATAGTATCTTCTATAATATTAATAATATTCTTTCTAGTTTTTAATAATTTTACTACTAAGTATTTAGTAAAACTATCTCTAAAAGTAATATAATATTTAAAACCTCTAAAAGTTTTAGGCCTAATAGGCCTGCCTATATCTATATACAATAGATCTAAATAGGCTTCTACTCTAGTACTTACTTTTATATTATAATTTTTAGTTAATTTAGCTTGTATATAAGTAATATAATTATCTAAATTAACTCTAGTAGTAGAAATATCCTCTAAATTAAAATCTACGCCTAAAGCGTTATCTTTTAATTTTTTAATAGCATTAAGATTAATATGTTCTAATCTATTATGTAATAGTTCTATAGTATTATTATTTAATACTAATTATTTGCTATTATTAGAAATAATATCTAAGTTAGAATTATTATCTAAATTAGAATTATTATCTAATTCTATAGTATTATCTATTTCTAGATTATCTTCTAGATTAGATTCTTCTAGATCTTCTAAATTACTATTATTAATAGTATTTAAAGTAGTATAAGATTTATAATCTTTACTAATACTAGAAGTAGAACTAATTATAGAGAATATACTAACTTTATCTTTATAATAACCTTTAGATAATAGATTATTATTAGAGTTATATATAAAGTAATTATCTTTATTAAAAGATAAAGAGTAATTTTTCTTAGTTATTAAACTAAGACTTAATAAATTAACTTCTAATTGCAGTACATAAAGAATATTAGTTAATTTAACTAGTTTATTAGTACTAGTAAATTTAACTAAGATATTGCCTATACCGCTAGCTTTAATATTATTATTAGTATTACCCTACTTAATAGTAGTAATACTAGGTTTAATATTAATAAATAGCTCTTTAATATAGTAGGTATGTATAGTAGCGCTAGAATCTAAAATAAAGTTTATAGTACTATTACTATTATCTTTATTAACTATAGAAGAAGTTAAAATAGTTTCTTTTTTAGTAGTATTATTAATAGATTTATTCTTAATTAAATTAGAATATTTCTTAAAACAATTAGATTCTAAATATTCTTTCTTTTTATAATAATTATAAGTCTTAATATTATTATTAGACTTATTATTATTATTTTTCTTAGTAGTAGACATAGACATTTCTATATCTTTATTATTACTACTTTTAATAGAATTTCTTTTA
>NW_026250184.1:0-1657 GCF_024043145.1 Alternaria conjuncta | reverse complement strand
CTCTGCAATTACTTTATTGCAAATCCTTATTAGTTATACTATTTATTATAGTATTTAACTACTTTGTTCTAACAAAGCTATATTCTATTATTAGAGAATAGTTCTTGTTACCTATCTATTCTTTACAATAATTAGTACTAGTCTAGATTATAAATCTAGAAGATAAGAAGAATTTAGCAGACTTAGATTATAAATCTAGAAATTAATAGAAATTAAGTAGATTTAATTATAAATTTTTATCTTTAGGCAGAAATAGGTAGATATTTACGTAATTATCTTAGTAGCTATTTTCTATAAAAGAAATAGTAATTCTCTATAGTTATTCTTTACCTAGCAATAATATTATTATCTTTTACCTATTATCTACTTTGCAATTATATTATAATCTTTATTAGTTAATACTATCTATTATAGTATTTAACTACTTTGTTCTAACAAAGCTATATTCTATTATTAGAGAATAGTTCTTGTTACCTATCTATTCTTTACAGTATTAATTATAATCTTAAAACTAAATAATACTCTAATAATCTTAAGTAGTTTAATTTTAAAGTTATCTTATATACTAATATTTATCTTAAGATTTAATAGATTCTATACTTATTACTACTATATAAGTAGAGTAAGTAAGTTTTTCTTTTAAGAATATATATATAAACATTAATAAAGTACTTATATTTAGAAGAATAGCTATTTAACTAGAATATATACGTTTATACTTCTTTTAATTAAAGTAGCTTATTTAAGACTAATACTCTATTATTTTTTATCTATTACTCTTCTACTAGCTAATAATACTTTTCTTTAGTAGTAGTTTTAAGAAGCGTGTATACTAGATATAAAAATAAGTATTTCTATAATTTTAGTAGCTCTTAGAGATTATTTAAGTATTAGTAGATAGTATTTATCTTATACTTTCTAAGTATAGTACCTTAAATAATAAAGTTATTTAGTTAGTCTAATTACCTAAGTTTTTCTAAAAACTAAGAAAGTAAGTTCTACTAAAGTTAGTTAAGGCTTATTAATTACTTAAGCTTCTTTTTACTATATTTATACTAGATACGCTATTACTCTTTAGTTAATTTTCTAAGATTTACTATCTACTTAATTTAAATATAATCTTTTTTTAGAAGTTAGTAAATATATAAGAAAAAAAAACCTTACATTTATTTTTACTTCTTTATTTTATTATATACTAGGAAAAATTAAAGTATAGAAATTTCCTTATAATACTAATTATAAAGAAAAAGTAGCTATTTTTAAAAAAAATTAAGTTTAATATTTACTTTAGCTAAGTAGATCTTTTATCTTTTTAAATAGAGATATAGAGTATTATAGTAAGCTTTATAAGAAAAGAAGCTACTTATATATATAAAGCTTTATAATATCTTATTTTCTTTAGCTACTAGTTACTTAGAAATTATATTAAAACTTTACTATCTAAATCTTTTAGCTTTAGCGTTAGTATTAAAGTAACTAGTCTAGTAAGAAGTAGTTAACTATTTAACTACTTCTTATAGAATTAGCTTTATGTAAAGATTATAATAACTTAGTTATTATTATCTTTTTATTATTATTAAGCTTTGTTAAGATTGCACTTATTATTATTTCTTAACAAATTAGAAAAATTCCTAGTAAATCTAATTGCTTACGTAAT
>NW_026250183.1:0-1724 GCF_024043145.1 Alternaria conjuncta | reverse complement strand
AGGGGTTAAAAACCTAAGCCCTGTAATAGTATTAATATACTATTTTTATTATTATAAATAATAATAATAATAACTAGTTATAAATAATTAATCTAGTTTAACTAGACTAATTCTATTTATAAAATTCCTAAATTTAGGATAACTAGTAGGTTTAGTTAGATTATCTGCTAGAATAGTACTAGTATTTTTATAAACTAGATTTATTTTATTATTTAGTAGATTTTCTCTAACAAAGTAATAAGTTATATCTACGTGCTTAGTTCTAGCGTAAAAAACAGGGTTTTTAGCTAGTTCTATAGCACTTAAAGAATCTATTTTAATAATATTAGTTCTATTAAACATAGAACTAAATTCTTTAATAGAATTATTATTAAAAAGATCTTAAATAAAATTATTAAGATATAAACTTTCTTTAGTAGCTTCTTTTAAAGCTATATATTCTACTTTTGCACTAGAAATAGCTATAGTTTTTTATAGTTTTAAAATCTAACTAATAGCTATATTATTATTATAATTACTTTTAGAATTATTTAAAATAAATATATTGCCTGTAGTAGATTTTTAAGAATTTAAATTACCCCTCTAATCTAAATCGCTAATACCTAATAAATTAATACTATTATTAATATTATTAATAGTATTATTATTAGAATTATTAGATTCTAAAGATTGTAGAGTTAAATCTAAGCTGTAATTACTAGTCTTTAATAAATAACTAAATATAAAATTTAAGTATTTATAATGTTCTAGACTAGAATTAGACATAAATCTAGCTAGGTAATTTACACTATAAACTAGGTTAGGCCTAGTAAATGTAGTTAAATAAATTAAACTACCTATTTCTTTTTAATAGTCTTTAATAATAGAACTATCTTCTAGATTTTTAGATAATTTAACTTCTATAGGTAAAAGTATAGATTTAGGCTTATTTAAAAGTTTATTATATTTAAATAATAGTTTATTAATAAAGCTTCTTCACGTTATAATTAAAGATCTCTTAGATCTATCTCTAATTATTTCTACGCCTAGAAATTCTTTAATCTCTTCTAAATTAGTTATTTCTAATTTAGAAGTTCTAGTTAAATTCTTATATAACTTATTAACTAGATTTATATTTTTAGCAAATACTAATATATTGTCTACGTGTGTAGCTAATATAATAGGTTTAGTATTATGTATAAAAATACTATTATCTATATTTAAAACTTTAAAATCTAGTTGTTCTAGAATTTTAGTTAAAAATAATTGCTACTACCTAGAAGCTTATTTTAGACTATATAAAGCTTTATTTAATCTATAAACTAGATTATTAAAGTCTTTATTTAAAATAGCTTTATTAATAAAGTCTATTAAACTTTTATCTATAATATCTTTTAAAGTCTTTTTTAAGATATATTCTTCTAGGCCTATAGGTAATTATATATAAATATTATTATTATCTATTTCTGCATTAGGAAAAGCTTATTTAATATCCTAAGTATAGATTTCCTAATCTAGATAGCAGAAAATAGCTAATAATAGCCTAATAATACTAGGCTTACTAGTAGAAGCAAAGGTTTCTTTATAATTAATATTATATTTTTATAGAAAGCCTTTTGCTACCTATCTAGCTTTATATTTTTTAATAGTATTATCTAAGTTTAATTTCTTAGAAAGAACCTATCTACCTTTAATAATATTAATATTATTAGGTTTATTAGTTATATTCTAAGTATTAGTTTTAA
>NW_026250182.1:0-1730 GCF_024043145.1 Alternaria conjuncta | reverse complement strand
GTAGCTTCTAATTCTAATTCTGTTATAGTATCTTCTATAATATTAATAATATTCTTTCTAGTTTTTAATAATTTTACTACTAAATATTTAGTAAAACTATCTCTAAAAGTAATATAATATTTAAAACTTCTAAAGGTTTTAGGCCTAATAAGCCTGCCTATATCTATATATAATAGATCTAAATAGGCTTCTACTCTAGTACTTGCTTCTATATTATAATTTTTAGTTAATTTAGCTTATATATAAGTAATACAATTATCTAAATTAACTCTAGTAGTAGATCTATTCTCTAAATTAAAATCTACGCCTAAAGCGTTATCTTTTAATTTTTTAATAGTATTAAGATTAATATATTTTAATCTATTATGTAATAGTTCTATAGTATTATTATTTAATACTAATTTTTTGCTATGATTAGAAATGATATCTAAATTAAAATTATTATCTAAATTAGAATTATTATCTAATTCTATAGCATTATCTATTTCTAGATTATTTTATAGATTAGATTCTTCTAGATCTTCTAAATTACTATTATTAATAGTATTTAAAGTAGTATAAGATTTATAATCTTTACTAATACTAGAAGTAGAACTAATTATAGAGAATATACTAACTTTGTCTTTATAATAACTTTTAGATAATAGATTATTATTAAAGTTATATATAAAGTAATTATCTTTATTAAAAGATAAAAAGTAATTCTTCTTAGTTATTAAACTAAGACTTAATAAATTAACTTCTAATTGCAGTATATAAAGAATATTAGTTAATTTAACTAGTTTATTAGTACTAGTAAATTTAACTAAAATATCGCCTACACTGCTAGCTTTAATATTATTATTAGTATTACTCTACTTAATAGTAGTAATACTAGGTTTAATATTAATAAATAGTTCTTTAATATAGTAGGTATATATAGTAGCGCTAGAATCTAAAATAAAGTCTATAGTACTATTACTATTATCTTTATTAACTATAGAAGAAGTTAAAATAGTTTCTTCTTTAGTAGTATTATTAATAGATTTATTCTTAATTAAATTAGAATATTTCTTAAAATAATTAGATTCTAAGTATTCTTTCTTTTTATAATAATTATAAGTCTTAATATTATTATTATTAGACTTATTATTATTATTTTTCTTAGTAGTAGACATAGACATTTCTATATCTTTGTTATTACTACTTTTAATAGAATTTCTTTTATTATTATTATTATTACTAGTATTATAGTTATTACTAGTAGAATAATTATAACTAAAAGAATTATTCTTATTATTAGAATTAGAAGTAGAGTTTTTATTCTTAATAGAATTAACTCTTCTACTATTGTCTAATAATTACAATATAATAGTATCTAAATCTACACTATTATTATCTATTCTAATAGTTTGTATAATTATAGTTACTATATATTTATAATCTTTATTAAGATTATTTAATAGCAAAGCTACAAGAAATTTATTAGGTAAACTAATTTCTTTAGCTTCTAAACTATTAGCTAGGCGTTTAAAATTATTAATATATAATTCTAAATTGCCTTTATAAGAATTAATAGTAGTATTAATTAGTTTTTTACTAATTAAAAATTTACTACTAAATTCTTTAGCTTTGTATAGATTTTTTAGCATTTGCTATAATAAATAAGAATTACTAATATATCTAACTTATAATAAAGGTCTATCTTCTAAAGCTAATTTAATAAAACTAGTAGCTTTAATAGCTTTATC
>NW_026250181.1:0-1800 GCF_024043145.1 Alternaria conjuncta | reverse complement strand
CAACACCAACACCAGTTGTGCCAAGACCAAAAGTGATAATACCAAATGCAGAGGAATTTGAGGAAGATAAGCATACTAGCATTATTGATATTGATAGTACACTTAGTTCTCTTATTTCAGTGTTTGATGAAGTTAAAGCATTGTTATTGTTTACAAACGAAGTTATATGTGATGCACCTAGAGCTTGAGGACTTTACTTCCAAGATAGTGCTAGTCCACAAATGGAAGCGCTAGTAGAA
Organism: Alternaria conjuncta; assembly: GCF_024043145.1. NCBI lineage: Eukaryota > Fungi > Ascomycota > Dothideomycetes > Pleosporales > Pleosporaceae > Alternaria > Alternaria conjuncta. Next base: position 1,561 of record NW_026250181.1, on the reverse strand, counting down.
CTTCATGATAATATTATGTACTACTTAGTTGCAATTTTATTTGCTGTAGGTTGAATACAAGGAGCTATTATTAGAAACTTTGATAGTTCTAGATCACCTATAAGTAACAAATATCTTAACCATGGTATAAAAAAAAGTGTGCCTGCTCAAAAGTGTTCTAAGATTAAATGAAACAGCTTATTAAATTTTCATAGATTTTCTGTACGCAACCCCATTTTTTTTTTTAAAAAAAAAATTGTGCTTGTGCGAACTTATTCTACTAGTATATCTAAAGATAACAGTTATTCTAGTAATGGCCATATTACTCCTTCTGTAGTCTATGAAGATGCTTATTCTATGAAAAAGGCAATCTTAAAGGAAAACAAAGGTAAAGCTGGGATTTACATGTTAACTAATAAACTAACTGGTGATATTTACGTAGGACAATCTATTGATCTCCGTAAAAGATTCATTAAATATTTTAGCTTGAGCTATATAACTAGTCGGAAAGAGCTTATAATAAGTAGAGCCTTAATTAAATATGGGTATTCCAATTTTTCTGTAACTATTTTAGAGTATTGTATTGAATCTGAATTAGATGTCAAAGAACAATACTACTTTGATAAATTAAATCCTCAGTATAATATTCAAAAAATAGCGGGTGGTAGTTCTAAAGGCTTAAAATTGTCTGAGGAAACTAAATCCAAAATCAGTAAATCCCTAAAAGGGGTATATGCCTCCTTTTTACCTAGAGTAATTACCATTACTAAACGTACTTATAGTTCTCAATCTGATACTAATGGTTTACCTAAGTCTCCTCGGTCAAGAGTGTTGGCTCAGTACTTAGGAATAAATCCTATATTTTATGAAGATAGTAGCAGTTTAAGAGAACTTATCCTAAAAGAAAACAAAGGTAAATCAGGGATTTACATGTGAACCAATAAAATTACCGGTGATATTTATATAGGGCAATCCGTAGATCTTGCGGAGAGATTAAAAAGATATTATTATCCTAATTATTTAGAAAAAAACAAAAGTTTACTTATTAGTAGAGCATTAATGAAGTATGGACATGCTTCTTTTTCTACGACTATTTTGGAATATTGTGAAAAATCTGAATTAAATGAAAGAGAACAATATTATTTGGATAATTTAGAGCCCGATTACAACATATTAAAAACTGCAGGTAGTTTTTTAGGTTATACTTTTACAGATGAGGATAAAGTAAAGATAAGTAAAGGTTTAAAAGGAATAAAGCGTAGCGAGGATACTAAAGAATTAATGAGACAAAAAGCTTTAGGTAGAAAACCTTCTGAAGATGTCTTATTAAAAATAAGTACCCTGCGAGGAACTCCTGTTAATCTGTACGAAAAATGTGACACTTCTGGATTTAAATTAATAGGAAGTTTTGTTTCACATAGAAAAGTTGCTACCTTTTTAGGTATGTCTCATTCTACCGTCCTTAAATATGTAAATTCAGGGGCGATATATAAAGACAGGTATAAATTTTCTACTAGTTAGGTTTTCGCGGGTTGAGGTCACAAATATATTTAGTGATCTGACTATTCTCGGCTATGTGATA
>NW_026250180.1:0-1931 GCF_024043145.1 Alternaria conjuncta | reverse complement strand
ACGTAAGCAATTAGATTTACTAGGAATTTTTCTAATTTGTTAAGAAATAATAATAAGTGCAATCTTAACAAAGCTTAATAATAATAAAAAGATAATAATAACTAAGTTATTATAATCTTTACAATTAATAGTTAAAAGCTTAACTTAGCTATAGCTATAAATTATTATACTTCTATATTAGTAGTAGAGAAAATAAATAAACTAAGCGCTAGAAGTAAAGTACTAGTATAACTACTACTATTATTTAAGATACTACTAATACTTTTACTATTACGTAAGCTATTACTAATATTATTACTATATATAAGTATATTATTAGAATTACTATCTTTATCTTCTCTTAGACTTATAATAGCTATAATTAAGACTTTACTTTATTTTTATACTAAGTTAAAGAGTAGTATTTATTTTAAATTTTTTCTAATCTTATTAAGCTTATAGCTAAGCTTCTTTTACTAGAAGTATAAATATTATATATAAAGACTTTTATAGTTCTTACAATTACTAAGCTTACCTAATAGAAGTTATATTAGTTATTAGAAAATCTTCTCTATAGCTAAAGCTATATAATAAGCTATATATAAGATTTATATAATTAGTAAAGTAGTAAGATAGTATCTTAGCTTTATTTTCTTTATATTATAAATTCTCTCTTACTATTTAGAAAATATTATTACTACTTATAATTTTTTTAAATTATTTTCTAAACACTACTTTTTATAAAAGAGAATAATTTTAACTAATCTTTCTAAATTTTTTATTCTTAATTCTACTTTTAGTTAAATCTAAGTAAATCTTCTTTAGATCTAAAAGATAGAGTGTATAGTATATTCTTTTAAATTAGATAATACTATAGTTACGTAGTTACGTAATAACGCGTTACTATATTAGACTCTAAATTTAAACTTAAACATCTCTAATATAAGTCTAGATTTAGAACTTATAATTATATAATACTTTTATAAATACTACTAATATTATAATTACTATATATGTAATTATAAAATACTAACTACTTTATATTTATAATTTAATACTAATAGCTTTCTAAACTATAGACTAGTAATATTTAAGTATATTTTATATAACTACTAATACTAAAAAGTAACTTAGTAAGCTATAGTAAGTTTAACGCTAGTATAGGCTCTTAGCCTAGACTCTCTAGTCTAAGTTAGAATAACCTACTTATATTTACCTACTTAACGTAGCTTTTAAGTCTACTAAGACTATATAGTGTCTTAAGCGCCTACTACTTTATATAGCTATTTAGCTAGTATCTTTATAATATACTTATATTTATACTTATATTTATTTATTATATATCTACTATACGCCTACTCTATATACTACTTTACGTACTATATAATATATAATTACTTTATACTATTTATATAATATTATATTATATATATATATACTTATATACTAAATATAGCTTTATAATTAGTAACTCTTATAGAAATACTATTACTAGTAATATTATAATACTATTACTTTTTATATAGATAATTACTCTACTATAGAAATAGTTATACTAATATAATACTTAACTAATATATTATACTACACGCCTTAGCGCTTAGATACTTAAGTATAATACTAGACTATTCTAATCTCTTATAAACTTTACTTATACTTTATAACTTAATATTATTTTCTTCTTTACTTTACTTTAGCCTTTACTCTTTAGATTAAGTTAATCTAATATATACTATACTAGCTTATTTTACTTTTAAATCTCTACGCTTATAAAGAGATTATAGACCTTTATATACTATTAGTACTTACTTACTACTATACTTTATATATATTGTAAAGATTATAATAACTTAGTTATTATTATCTTTTTATTATTATTAAGCTTTGTTAAGATTGCACTTATTATTATTTCTTAACAAATTAGAAAAATTCCTAGTAAATCTAATTGCTTA
>NW_026250179.1:0-2034 GCF_024043145.1 Alternaria conjuncta | reverse complement strand
TAAGGCTTAATATTTATTAATAAAATCTCTCTATAAATATTAATACTTATAATTTATACTAGAAACTATAGTATAAATATTTAAGTTTAATCTTTATAGAGAGAAAAAAACTAAAAATATTATAGCTTAATATTTAAAAAGAAAAACTAGTATAAATACTAAGACTTAATATTTAATAATAAAGAAAGAATAAAAATTTTAAAGCTTAATATTTTAAAGTAACCTAGTAATATAAATATTTAAGTATAGTATTTATAGAAATTATATATTTATAAATATTAAAGCTTAAGAATTATTATAAAAAAACTACTATAAATATAAAAGATTAATTATTCTAAAGAAAGCTTTTTTATAAATAAAAGCTTTATACTTATTAATAAACTACTATAAAGTTTAAGCTTTAATAATTTTATAGTAGACTTTAATATAAATATTAAAGCTAAGTTTTTATATAATATTAAACTTTATAAATATTAAAGATAAATATTAATATAAAAAAAAAATTATATAAATCTTAACGCTATACTTTTAAGAAAGACTTTTTTTATTAGTAAACTAATACTATTATCTAGTAAATAAAAAGGTTTTAAATATATAAAGTCTATAAGTAGTAAACTAGAATATATTTTTTAAAAAGTTTTACTTACTTTAAAAGTATAGTATTAAGTAAACTAAAGTTTAGCTTTTTAGTATTACTACTTTAAGAATAGTTACTATTTTTTAACCTAGGCTTTTTTAAAAATTATATTATAAATAAACTATAAATATAAAACTTTTATTAATATTTATAAAAAAAGTAATAATATAAATATTTATACTTAGTATTTATATAGTAAAATTTTTAAAAATAATACTTATAAAAGTTATAAAATAATATTAATAATATAAATTTTAAAACTTACTATTTATATAAAGCTTTAAAGAAATTATAAAAGTTAAGATTAATCTATAATAGTAAAGTAAAACTAAAAGTATAGTATTTAAAGATATTAAAATATTTAAAAAAGTAAATATTATATTATATATTACTATATAACTATAAAGCTTACTATTACTATACTAGAAGTTAAAATATTTTAAAAAGTTAGCTTTAATTAAAAAATAAATAAATACTTAAGTAATGTATCTATAATTATAGTATTTTTTAAGTAAAGTAAAAAGAATAAATTAATATACTTTTAATATAATTAATACTACTAATATATAATTAAAAAAGTAATAAGTACTTTAGTATATAGCTTTTATATAAATACTTACTTTAAAAATAATAATATAAAGATATTAAAGTTTATATATTATTTAAATAGCTAAAAAAAACTTTACTAGCTTTAGTACTTAAAAAGAACTATAAAGATATAAATATTAATCTATTAAATAGTAATACTATAACTTTATACTTTATTATTTATAGTAAATTATTTAAGGTTACTATAAATCTATATTATTAATTAAATACTAAGAGTTAAGTATTTAGTTATTATTTTTATAATAAATATTAAAGTCTTAGTTTTTATAAAATAAATAGTAAACTTTTACTATTTATTAAAAATAAATACTAAAGTTTACTATTTATTCTATAAAAACTAAGACTTTAATATTTATTATAAAAAAAAGCTAAAGTCTTAATATTTATCTTATAAAAACTAAGGTCTTAATATTTATACTAAATAAATTCTTAAGTCTTAATATTTATCTTATAAATATTTTTACCTTAGAAAATTTAGTTACTTTTTTTTTATAATTTTAACTTTACTATATCTTTTTAAGTACTAGCCTTATATATAATATTTTTACTATAATAGAGTTCTACTAGCTTCTATTTTAGTATTATAACTAAAGATAAAAAGAAAATAAAGATTTAAAAGTTTCTAAAAATAGACTATCTTGTTTTTAAACCTTGTAACTATACTAAATATTAATTATTAAAAGCTAAAATTAAAGTATATTATATAACTAGATATACTCTATCTATATATAAAATAATATAGTAAGAAAGTCTAAAAATTCTAAACCTTAAGGCTAAATAGCTAGTGC
>NW_026250178.1:0-2063 GCF_024043145.1 Alternaria conjuncta | reverse complement strand
TGTTCTGTATCTATTATTATTAAATACTTTTTAAAGTAGTTTAATAATCTTATTACTTTTAAGTAATAAAATCTTTAGTTATTTAATTAATTATTTAATTAATTATTTAATTAATAACTAAAAATGTCGGATACTATATTTAAAATCTCTAAATTAAAGGGATCTAGTAATTACGATATTTAGTCTATTAAAATAGAAGCTCTTTTAACTAAAGAAGGCTATCTAGAAGTAATAGCACACGATTTATCTAGTTTAAGCGAAGCTACTAGAGTTCTATTACAAGATAAAGCTATTAAAGCTACTAGTTTTATTAAATTAGCTTTAGAAGATAGACCTTTATTGCAAGTTAGATATATTAGTAATTCTTATTTATTATAGCAAATGCTAAAAAATCTATACGAAGCTAAAGGATTTAGTAGCGAATTTTTAATTAGTAAAGAACTAATTAATACTACTATTAATTCTTATAAAGGCAATTTAGAATTATATATTAATAATTTTAAACGCTTAGCTAATAGCTTAGAAGCTAAAGAAATTAGTTTACCTAATAAATTTCTTGTAGCTTTGCTATTAAATAATCTTAATAAAGATTACAAATATATAGTAACTATAATTACACAAACTATTAGAATAGATAATAATAGTGTAGATTTAGATACTATTATATCGCAATTATTAGACAAAAGTAGAAGAGTTAATTCTATTAAGAATAAAAATTCTACTTCTAATTCTAATAATAAGAATAATTCTTTTAGTTATAATTATTCTACTAGTAATAACTATAATACTAGTAATAATAATAATAATAAAAGAAATTCTATTAAAAGTAGTAATAACAAAGATATAGAAATGTCTATGTCTACTACTAAGAAAAATAATAATAATAAGTCTAATAATAATATTAAGACTTATAATTATTGTAAAAAGAAAGAACATTTAGAATCTAATTGTTTTAAGAAATATTCTAATTTAATTAAGAATAAATCTATTAATAATACTACTAAAGAAGAAACTATTTTAACTTCTTCTGTAGTTAATAAAGATAATAGTAATTCTACTATAGACTTTATTTTAGATTCTAGCGCTACTATACATACCTGCTATATTAAAGAATTATTTATTAATATTAAACCTAGTATTACTACTATTAAGTAGAGTAATACTAATAATAATATTAAAGCTAGCGGTGTAGGTAATATTTTAGTTAAATTTACTAGTACTAATAAACTAGTTAAATTAACTAATATTCTTTATATACTGCAATTAGAAGTTAATTTATTAAGTCTTAGTTTAATAACTAAGAAAAATTACTCTTTATCTTTTAATAAAGATAATTACTTTATATATAACTCTAATAATAATCTATTATCTAAAGGTTATTATAAAGACAGAGTTAGTATATTCTCTGTAATTAGTTCTACTTCTAGTATTAGTAAAGATTATAAATCTTATACTACTTTAAATACTATTAATAATAGTAATTTAGAAGATCTAGAAAAATCTAATCTAGAAGATAATCTAGAAATAGATAATGCTATAGAATTAGATAATAATTCTAATTTAGATAATAATTCTAATTTAGATAATAATTCTAATTTAGATATTATTTCTAATAATAGCGAACAATTAGTATTAAATAATAATACTATAGAACTATTACATAATAGATTAGAATATATTAATCTTAATGCTATTAAAAAATTAAAAGATAACGCTTTAGGCGTAGATTTTAATTTAGAAGATATTTCTACTACTAGAGTTAATTTAGATAATTGTATTACTTATATATAAGCTAAATTAACTAAAAATTGTAATATAGAAGCAAGTACTAGAGTAGAAGCCTATTTAGATCTATTATATATAGATATAGGTAGACCTATTAGGCCTAAAACCTTTAAAGGTTTTAAATATTATATTACTTTTAGAGATAGTTTTACTAAATATTTAGTAGTAAAATTATTAAAAACTAGAAAGAATATTATTAATGTTATAGAAGATACTATAACAGAATTAGAATTAGAAGCTACTAATAATAATAGCTTAGATTCTAATTCTAATAATAA
>NW_026250177.1:0-2086 GCF_024043145.1 Alternaria conjuncta | reverse complement strand
CTAATTACTTACGTAATTAAGATTTTAGTAGCTAGTTTTAATCTGCTACACTAGGAGATTCTAAAACACCTCTATTTGTCTTAGCCTAGTTAATATTAGAGTTATTACGTAATTTAATAACTCTTATCTTCTTATCTCTCTTTCTGCAATTACTAAAAGATCTAGTAATTAACTAATTATTAGTCTATGCAATACAACGCATAGACTAATATAATTAGTACTAGTCTAGATTATAAATCTAGAAGATAAGAAGAATTTAGCGGACTTAGATTATAAATCTAGGAATTAAGTAGATTTAATTATAAATCTTTATCTTTAGGCAGAAATAGGCAGATATTTACGCAATTATTCTAGTAGCTATTTTCTATAAAAAAAATAGCAATTCTCTATAGTTATTCTTTACTTAGTAACAATATTATTACCTTTTACCTACTATTTACTCTGTAATTACTTTATTGCAAATCTTTATTAGTTATACTATTTATTATAGTATTTAACTACTTTATTCTAATAAAGCTATATTCTATTATTAGAGAATAGTTATTATTACCTCTCTATTCTTTACAAGTTATAAGTCTAGCTAGGCGCTTATAGCTTTATTAGAACATATTTTATTTATATTATTACTTGTTTTAAGTAATTAATATATTTAAAAGAAAAAGATTTTTATTTATTCTAAAAGAGTTATTCTTTAGAATTAATAAAATATCTATTTTAGAACTATATAGTTTAACTTATACTTTTTATTTATTATTATAATAGTACCTTTTTAGCTTTAAGCTATTTAAAGATTTATAATCTTTATTTAGTAGTTAATTAGCCTCTATTATAATTAATAATAAAAAGGAAAGTACTTATTATTATTTTATAATAATAAGAAAAAAAGCTTTTAGTTATTATTATTAATAATTAATAAGAAAGAAACTAGAGTACTTCTTATTAATATTAATAAAATAATAGTATTAGCTAAGACTTTTACTAGTATTAGTCTCTACTTACTCTACTTATAAGAATATAAGATAATAGAGTTTTATATACGTTTTTTCTATTTAGAGAGTAGTTAGTTACCTGCGTATATTATTTTAAAAGTAAACTAGCTAGAGGCTTTAATAAGCTTAAAGAATTTATTTTACTAGAATTATATATATAAAAAGACGTCTTAAAAACGCGTTCTACTTTATATATACTAGTATTTGTAATCTCTCTTAGGAAAAAAGAGAGAATTCTTTAAGTTATTAATTATCTAAAAAATAAAAGTCTACAATCTTAGTTATTATTACTATAATAACTTTATCTTTATTATTAAAGATCTATAGTAATAAAGTTTTACTTTAGTTACTATTAGAAATTTAGCTTTATTGCTATTTTCTATATCCTAGATTCTAGAATTATTCTAAGTAATAAGTAATTAATATTACTCTAAGAATAATTTAGTATTTTTATAATACTAATTCTTTTATTTTATTAAAAGAATATAGAAGAAAGAGGTATAGACCTAGGCTATATTATTAATAATAATTTTATTATTATTAATAAATATAAATAGTCTTTGTTCTGTATCTATTATTATTAAATACTTTTAAAGTAGTTTAATAATCTTATTACTTTTAAGTAATAAAATCTTTAGTTATTTAATTAATTATTTAATTAATTATTTAATTAATAACTAAAAATGTTAGATACTATATTTAAAATTCCTAAATTAAAGAGATCTAGTAATTATAATATTTAGTCTATTAAAATAGAAGCTCTTTTAACTAAAGAAGGCTATCTAGAAGTAATAGTACACAATTTATCTAGTTTAAGTAAAGCTACTAGAGTTCTATTACAAGATAAAGCTATTAAAGCTACTAGTTTTATTAAATTAGCTTTAGAAGATAGACCTTTATTATAAGTTAGATATATTAGTAATTCTTATTTATTATAGTAAATGCTAAAAAATCTATACGAAGCTAAAGGATTTAGTAGCGAATTTTTAATTAGTAAAGAACTAATTAATACTACTATTAATTCTTATAAAGGTAATTTAGAATTATATATTAATAATTTAAAACGCTTAGCTAATAGCTTAGAAGCTAAAGAAATT
>NW_026250176.1:0-2091 GCF_024043145.1 Alternaria conjuncta | reverse complement strand
CTAAATTCTTTAATAGAATTATTATTAAAAAGATCTTTAATAAAATTATTAAGATATAAACTTTCTTTAGTAGCTTCTTTTAAAGCTATATATTCTACTTCTGCACTAGAAATAGCTATAGTTTTTTGCAGTTTTAAAATCTAACTAATAGTAATATTATTATTATAATTACTTTTAGAATTATTTAAAATAAATATATTACTTATAGTAGATTTTTAAGAATCTAAATTACCTCTCTAATCTAAATTACTAATACCTAATAAATTAATACTATTATTAATATTATTAATAGTATTATTATTATTAGAATTATTAGATTCTAAAGATTGTAGAGTTAAATTTAAGCTAGAATTACTAGTCTTTAATAAATAACTAAATATAAAATTTAAGTATTTATAATGTTCTAGACTAGAATTAGACATAAATCTAGCTAGGTAATTAACACTATAAACTAGGTTAGGCCTAGTAAATATAGTTAAATAAATTAAACTATCTATTTCTTTTTAATAGTCTTTAATAATAGAACTTGTAAAGAATAGAGAGGTAACAATAACTATTCTCTAATAATAGAATATAGCTTTGTTAGAACAAAGTAGTTAAATACTATAATAAATAGTATAACTAATAAAGATTTGCAGTAATTGTAGAGTAATAATAGGTAAAAGGTAATAATATTATTGCTAGGTAAAGAATAACTATAGAGGATTACTATTTCTTTTATAGAAAATAGCTACTAGAATAATTGCGTAAATATCTGCCTATTTCTGCCTAAAGATAAAGATTTATAATTAAATCTACTTAATTTCTAGATTTATAATCTAAGTCTACTAAATTCTTCTTATCTTCTAGATTTATAATTTAGACTAGTACTAATTATATTAGTCTATGCGTTGTATTACATAGACTAATAATTAGTTTATTACTAGATCTTTTAGCAATTGCAAAAAGAGAGATAAGAAGATAAGAGTTATTAAATTACGTAATAACTCTAATATTAACTAGGCTAAGACAAATAGAGGTGTTTTAGAATCTCTTAGTGTAGCAGATTAAAACTAGCTACTAAAATCTTAATTACGTAAGCAATTAGATTTACTAGGAATTTTTCTAATTTGTTAAGAAATTACAATAAGTGCAATCTTAACAAAGCTTAATAATAATAAAAAGATAATAATAACTAAGTTATTATAATCTTTACACACTCTCTTAAGCTGCAGTTTTTAACAACTAAATAATAAGAAAATATAAGTAGTTTTTATAACTAACTTATTAATAACAATTTATATAAGAAGTTTTAATAACTATCTTAAAACTAAAAATGTATTTCTATTTCTATTTCTATTTCTATTTGCTAATATAAATAGTTATATAATAATAACTAAATATAAAGCCTAGACTAGAATCTCTAAGGTATAAGAACTTAGGGGTTAAAAACCTAAGCTCTGTAATAGTATTAATATACTATTTTTATTATTATAAATAATAATAATAATAACTAGTTATAAATAATTAATCTAGTTTAACTAGACTAATTCTATTTATAAAATTCTTAAATTTAGGATAACTAGTAGGTTTAGTTAGATTATCTGCTAGAATAGTACTAGTATTTTCGTAAACTAGATTTATTTTATTATCTAGCAGATTTTCTCTAACAAAGTAATAAGTTATATCTACATGCTTAGTTCTAGCGTAAAAAACAGAGTTTTTAGCTAGTTCTATAGTACTTAAAGAATCTATTTTAATAATATTAGTTCTATTAAAAATAGAACTAAATTCTTTAATAGATTTATTATTAAAAAGATCTTTAATAAAATTATTAAGATATAAACTTTCTTTAGTAGCTTCTTTTAAAGCTATATATTCTACTTCTGCACTAGAAATAGCTATAGTTTTTTATAGTTTTAAAATCTAACTAATAGCAATATTATTATTATAATTACTTTTAGAATTATTTAAAATAAATATATTGCCTGTAGTAGATTTTCAAGAATCTAAATTACCTCTCTAATCTAAATTACTAATACCTAATAAATTAATACTATTATTAATATTATTAATAGTATTATTATTAGAATTATTAGATTCTAAAGATTG
>NW_026250175.1:0-2158 GCF_024043145.1 Alternaria conjuncta | reverse complement strand
AATTTAGGAATTTTAAATATAGTATCTAACATTTTTAGTTATTAATTAAATAATTAATTAAATAATTAATTAAATAACTAAAGATTTTATTACTTAAAAGTAATAAGATTATTAAACTACTTTAAAAAGTATTTAATAATAATAGATACAGAACAAAGACTATTTATATTTATTAATAATAATAAAATTATTATTAATAATATAGCCTAGGTCTATACCTCTTTTTTCTATATTCTTTTTAATAAAATAAAAGAATTAGTATTATAAAAATACTAAATTATTCTTAGAGTAATATTAATTACTTATTACTTAGAATAATTCTAGCATCTAGGATATAGAAAATAGCAATAAAGCTAAATTTCTAATAGTAACTAAAGTAAAACTTTATTACTATAAATCTTTAATAATAAAGATAAAGTTATTATAGTAATAATAACTAAGATTGTAGACTTTTATTTTTTAGATAATTAATAACTTAAAGAATCCTCTCTTTTTCTCTAAGAGAGATTACAAATACTAGTATATATAAAGTAGAACGCGTTTTTAAGGCGTCTTTTTATATATATAATTTTAGTAAAATAGATTTTTTAAGCTTATTAAAGCCTCTAGCTAGTTTGCTTTTAAAATAATATACGTAGGTAACTAACTACTCTCTAAATAGAGAAAACGTATATAAAACTCTATTATCTTATATTTCTATAAGTAGAGCAAGTAGAAACTAATACTAGTAAAAGTCTTAGCTAATACTACTATTTTATTAATATTAATAAGAAGTACTCTAGTTTCTTTCTTATTAATTATTAATAATAATAACTAAAAGCTTTTTTTCTTATTATTATAAAATAATAATAAGTACTTTCCTTTTTATTATTAATTATAATAAAGGCTAATTAACTACTAAATAAAGATTATAAATCTTTAAATAGCTTAAAGCTAAAAAGGTACTATTATAATAATAGATAAAAAGTATAAGTCAAACTATACAGTTCTAAAATAGATATTTTATTAATTCTTAAGAATAACTCTTTTAGAATAAATAAAAATCTTTTTCTTTTAAATATATTAATTACTTAGAACAAGTAATAATATAAATAAAATATATTCTAATAAAGCTATAAGCGCCTAGCTAGGCTTATAACCTATAAAGAATAGATAAGTAATAAGAACTATTCTCTAATAATAGAATATAGCTTTATTAGAACAAAGTAGTTAAATACTATAATAAATAGTATAACTAATAAAGATTATAATAATTAATTGCAGAGTAGATAATAGGTAAAAGGTAATAATATTATTGCTAAGTAAAGAATAACTATAGAGAATTACTATTTCTTTTATAAAAAATAGCTACTAAAATAATTACGTAAATATCCGCCTATTTCTACCTAAAGATAAGAATTTATAATTAAATCTGCTTAATTTCTATTAATTTCTAGATTTATAATCTAAGTCTACTAATTTTTTTTTATCTTCTAGATTTATAATCTAGACTAGTACTAATTATATTAGTCTATGCGTTATATTACATAGACTAATAATTAGTTTATTACTAGATCTTTTAGTAATTGCAGAAAGAGAGATAAAAGAGATAAGAGTTATTAAATTACGTAATAACTCTAATATTAACTAGGCTAAGATAAATAGAGGTGTTTTAGAATCTTCTAGTATAGTAGATTAAAACTAGCTACTAAAATCTTAATTACGTAAGTAATTAGATTTACTAGAAATTTTTCTAATTTGTTAAGAAATTACAATAAGTATAATCTTAATAAAGCTTAATAATAATAAAAAGATAATAATAACTAAGTTATTATAATCTTTACAGAAGGCTATCTAGAAGTAATAGTACACGATTTATCTAGTTTAAGTAAAGCTACTAGAGTTCTATTACAAGATAAAGCTATTAAAGCTACTAGCTTTATTAAATTAGCTCTAGAAGATAGACCTTTATTACAAGTTAGATATATTAGTAATTCTTATTTATTATAGTAAATGCTAAAAAATCTATACAAAGCTAAAGAATTTAGTAGTAAATTTTTAATTAGTAAAGAACTAATTAATACTACTATTAATTCTTATAAAGGCAATTTAGAATTATATATTAATAATTTTAAACGCTTAGCTAATAGCTTAGAAGCTAAAGAAATTAGTTTACCTA
>NW_026250174.1:0-2422 GCF_024043145.1 Alternaria conjuncta | reverse complement strand
GCTTTATTAATAAACTATTATTTAAATATAATAAGCTTTTAAATAAGCCTAAATCTATACCTTTACCTATAGAAGTTAAATTATCTAAAAATCTAGAAGATAGTTCTATTATTAAAGACTATTAAAAGGAAATAGGTAGTTTAATTTATTTAACTATATTTACTAGGCCTAACTTAGTTTATAGTGTTAATTACCTAGCTAGATTTATGTCTAATTCTAGTCTAGAATATTATAAATATTTAAATTTTATATTTAGTTATTTATTAAAGACTAGTAATTATAGCTTAGATTTAACTCTACAATCTTTAGAATCTAATAATTCTAATAATAATAATACTATTAATAATATTAATAATAGTATTAATTTATTAGGTATTAGCAATTTAGATTAGGGGGGTAATTTAGATTCTTGAAAATCTACTATAGGCAATATATTTATTTTAAATAATTCTAAAAGTAATTATAATAATAATATAGCTATTAGTTAGATTTTAAAACTGCAAAAAACTATAGCTATTTCTAGTGCAGAAGCAGAATATATAGCTTTAAAAGAAGCTACTAAAGAAAGTTTATATCTTAATAACTTTATTAAAGACCTTTTTAATAATAATTCTATTAAAGAATTTAGTTCTATTTTTAATAGAACTAATATTATTAAAACAGATTCTTTAAGTGCTATAGAACTAGCTAAAAACTCTGTTTTTTACGCTAGAACTAAGCATGTAGATATAACTTATTACTTTGTTAGAGAAAATCTACTAGATAATAAAATAAATCTAGTTTACGAAAATACTAGTACTATTTTAGCAGATAATCTAACTAAACCTACTAGTTATTCTAAATTTAAGGATTTTATAAATAGAATTAGTCTAGTTAAACTAGATTAATTATTTATAACTAGTTATTATTATTATTTATAATAATAAAAATAGTATATTAATACTATTACAGGGCTTAGGTTTTTAACCTCTAAGTTCTTATACCTTAGAGATTCTAGTCTAGGCTTTATATTTAGTTATTATTATATAACTATTTATATTAGCAAATAGAAATAGAAATAGAAATAGGTTTTTAGTTTTAAGATAGTTATTAAAACTTCTTATATAAATTATTATTAATAAGTTAGTTATAAAAACTACTTATATTTTCTTATTATTTAGTTATTAAAAACTGCAGCTTAAGAGGGTGTATAAAGATTATAATAACTTAGTTATTATTATCTTTTTATTATTATTAAGCTTTGTTAAGATTGCACTTATTGTAATTTCTTAATAAATTAGAAAAATTCCTAGTAAATCTAATTGCTTACGTAATTAAGATTTTAGTAGCTAGTTTTAATCTGCTATACTAGGAGATTCTAAAACACCTCTATTTATCTTAGCCTAGTTAATATTAGAGTTATTACGTAATTTAATAACTCTTATCTTCTTATCTCTCTTTCTACAATTGCTAAAAGATCTAGTAATAAACTAATTATTAGTCTATGCAATACAACGCATAGACTAATATAATTAGTACTAGTCTAGATTATAAATCTAGAAGATAAGAAGAATTTAGCAGACTTAGATTATAAATCTAGAAATTAATAGGAATTAAGTAGATTTAATTATAAATCTTTATCTCTAGGCGGAAATAGGCAGATATTTACGTAATTATTCTAGTAGCTATTTTCTATAAAAGAAATAGCAATTCTCTATAGTTATTTTTTACCTAGTAACAATATTATTACCTTTTACCTATTATTACTTTGCAATTACTTTATTACAAATCTTTATTAGTTATACTATTTATTATAGTATTTAACTACTTTGTTCTAACAAAGCTATATTCTATTATTAGAGAATAGTTATTGTTACCTCTCTATTCTTTACATTCTAGATCTTCTAAATTACTATTATTAATAGTATTTAAAGTAGTATAAGATTTATAATCTTTATTAATACTAGAAGTAGAACTAATTATAGAGAATATACTAACTCCGTCTTTATAATAACCTTTAGATAATAGATTATTATTAGAGTTATATATAAAGCAATTATCTTTATTAAAAGATAAAGAGTAATTTTTCTTAGTTATTAAACTAAGACTTAATAAATTAACTTCTAATTGCGGTACATAAAGAACATTAGTTAATTTAACTAGTTTATTAGTACTAGTAAATTTAACTAAAATATCGCCTATACCGCTAGCTTTAATATTATTATTAGTATTACCCTACTTAATAGTAGTAATACTAGGTTTAATATTAATAAATAATTCTTTAATATAGCAGGTATGTATAGTAGCGCTAGAATCTAAAATAAAGTCTATAGTAGAATTACTATTATCTTTATTAACTACAGAAGAAGTTAAAATAGTTTCTTCTTTAGTAGTATTATTAATAGATTTATTCTTAATTAAATTAGAATATTTCTTAAAACAA
>NW_026250173.1:0-2520 GCF_024043145.1 Alternaria conjuncta | reverse complement strand
CTAAAGATCGTCAAATTGACGGGAAACCCCTAAAGCAATCTTAACTAACTTAGTATGGTAACATTACTAAGGGCGCAGGTAATGACTCGCGGTATAGTAACATCAAGATTGATTACGAAAGTGAATGGGTAATCCGCAGCCAAGCAGCATAATAGTTTTATTATGGTGTGCAGTTCATCGACTAGATGGTGATCGGCGAAAGCTTAAGATATAGTCAAACCTCTATGGAAACATAGCAGGATAATATAATTTTATGGAGTTTATAGTATAGATTTACAACAATTTTCTTGGACGTTCTTATTTTATTACCTTCAAATTAGTTAATTTGAATAATAGACGAGTAAATTATAGCAAGTATATACCCGTAGCAGCTACAAGCAAGGTACACCGTAGAAAGGTACTCGGGTCACTGAAAGGCTAGCACCCTAACTCAGTGATAGAATAGAAAGGATAACCTCTAAAGTAATATATGTCAACTTTGGTAAAAAACAATTTAAATCTAAAGCTACTATAACATTCTTTCTACAAACAATAAATACTTTTTCAAGATCGTTTTCTTCCGGTAATTTAAAGCCAGTTGTTATTTATGATAACGCTGATGTGGACAAAATGCGTATCCTAACAGAAAACCGTATGAAAGTTGCTGTATATCGTTGAGTAAATAAGGTAAATGGGAATATTTACATCGGTAGTTCTACTAATTTACATGTTAGAATGTATACATATTTTAGTTTACGTTCTCTAGCAAAAAGTAATAGACCTATTGATAGAGCTCTTTTAAAACACGGGCAAGAAAAAAAAAAGTAAAAAAATTCGATTTTTTTATTTTTTTTTTCTTCCTAACTTTAGATTAGAAATCTTGGAATACTGTTCCTATGAAGATGTACTTAAAAGAGAGCAATATTACTTAGATCTTTATAAACCTCATTACAATATAGCTACAGTCGCAGTAAGAAAAAAAATAAAAAAATATAATTTTTTTACTTTTTTTTCTAACTACTTTAGGATATAAACATTCTCAAGAATCATTAGAAAAAATGAGAAACATTATTCTAAGTGATGAAGTAAGAGAAAGAAAAATTCTTTCTACTGTTAATGCTTCAATAGCTAATAGATTGCCTATTAGTGTTAAAAATATCATAACTAATGATGTGACAAATTATGCTAGCATGACTGAGGCTGGTAAAGCACTAGGTGTGACAAGAGCTACAGTAAGTCAAGCATTGTTGCATAATAGACTAATTAAAAAAACGTATTCTATCTGTAAAATTAAATAAAAACTTCAAAAAAAATAAAATTATATTATCTGTTAAATGGATAGTAGTAAAATACTATTTAGGGAGAAAAGTCTCAGCTCGGCCTAACTTGAAATAAATAAAATTTAACGGCCAAAGAGATAATTTGTATCGTTGTAAAGATATCCAAAGAACTGTGGTAAGTTAGTGAAAGACAATCCTGACTACTATAGCTGGTTTTCCGCGAAACATATGTAAGTATGTAGTTTAAATAACATCATAGCAGGTACAGAACTGTAATCTCGGACAATTTGTGCATTAATATCCTATTAGGGTAGATAATGCCTTGTGCATATGGGGGGGTCGTGAAGACTCTATTCGCGAGTATTTGCTCTCGGAAGGGCAATGATGAGTGTTGAACTATCAGACATTTAACGATAAGGTTGTGTGTCAAAAGGGAAACAGCCCAGAACAAGTGTTTAAGGTTCCAAAGTTTTTGTTAAGTGAAAGTAAGGAAGTATTTAAACTATACAACCAGGAAATAGGCTTAGAAGCGGCCATTTTTTAAAGACCTCGTAACAGAGCACTGGTTCAAATGGTTAATTCGTTAACCTAATTAGTTAAAAGCGCCGAAGATATAACGGATCTAAAACAAAACACCGACACCTTGTCCATAATAATTATACTAGGTATAATCCTAGTTTACTATACTTAAAGGTTATTTAAGTATTATTTATGGGGTAGCGGAACATTGGGTAAATCGGATAGAACTGGAGACGGTTAGTTCTCTATGGGGGGAAGAAACCATTGTATATTTTTATACAAAAGTCGTAACCTTTGCAGCTGGGGATGAAAAGACCAGAAGTAGCACCCTGTTAAGGGATAAGATTCTATGAATCTTCATTCCAAAAGGATAGAGAATACAGTTCATTAATTATAATGTATTTGTTTAACAAATACATGCACCGACTAGATAATAGAGGTATCCAAAGATATCCCAAGTGAGAATGCTGACACGAGTAACGAAAAAGAGGGATAAATTGGGCAAACCCAATTGAAAAGGGATAGATTGAAAACGTAAATAAACTAAAATAGATGATACGTCCCTTCACCTCTCGCCTTAAGCTTATGGGAAAGTTAATCGGTCTCTAAATTTAACCTAAAGGATAAAATGATGAGGAGATTATATGTGACAACATAAAGAAATGGAGTAAAATGTTCTGGAAAAGCATATAATATACAAAAAAGGAGAAATTGTTAAAAAAAAAGAAGATACTAGTTTCTT
>NW_026250172.1:0-2675 GCF_024043145.1 Alternaria conjuncta | reverse complement strand
TCTAAGTAATAAGTAATTAATATTACTCTAAGAATAATTTAGTATTTTTATAATACTAATTCTTTTATTTTATTAAAAGAATATAGAAGAAAGAGGTATAGACCTAGGCTATATTATTAATAATAATAACTAGTTTATTATTATTAATAAATATAAATAGTTTTTATTCTGTATCTATTATTATTAAATACTTTTTAAAGTAGTTTAATAATCTTATTACTTTTAAGTAATAAAAAACTTTAGTTATTTAATTATTATTTAATTAATAACTAAAAAATATTAGATACTATATTTAAAATTTCTAAATTAAAGAGATCTAGTAATTATAATATTTAGTCTATTAAAATAGAAGCTCTTTTAACTAAAGAAGGCTATCTAGAAGTAATAGTATATAATTTTTCTAGTTTAAGCAAAGCTACTAGAGTTCTATTATAAGATAAAGCTATTAAAGCTACTAGTTTTATTAAATTAGCTTTAGAAGATAGACCTTTATTGCAAGTTAGATATATTAGTAATTCTTATTTATTATAGCAAATGCTAAAAAATCTATATAAAGCAAAAGGATTTAGTAGCAAATTTTTAATTAGTAAAGAACTAATTAATACTACTATTAATTCTTATAAAGGTAATTTAGAATTATATATTAATAATTTTAAACGCTTAGCTAATAGCTTAGAAGCTAAAGAAATTACTTTACCTAATAAGTTTCTTATAGCTTTACTATTAAATAATCTTAATAAAGATTATTAATATATAGTAACTATAATTACATAAACTATTAGAATAGATAATAATAGTGTAGATTTAGATACTATTATATCGCAATTATTAGATAAAAGTAGAAGAGTTAATTTTATTAAGAATAAAAACTCTACTTCTAATTCTAATAATAAGAATAATTCTTTTAGTTATAATTATTCTACTAGTAATAACTATAATACTAGTAATAATAATAATAATAATAAAAGAAATTCTATTAGAAGTAGTAATAACAAAAATATAGAAATGTTTATATCTACTACTAAGAAAAATAATAATAATAAGTCTAATAATAATATTAAGACTTGTAATTATTATAAAAAGAAAGAATATCTAGAATCTAATTATTTTAAGAAATATTCTAATTTAATTAAAGATAAATCTATTAATAATACTACTAAAGAAGAAACTATTCTACTTTCTTCTATAGTTAATAAAGATAATAGTAATAGTACTATAGACTTTATTTTAGATTCTAGCGCTACTATATATACCTACTATATTAAAGAATTATTTATTAATATTAAACCTAGTATTACTACTATTAAGTAGAGTAATACTAGTAATAATATTAAAGCTAGTAGTGTAGGCGATATTTTAGTTAAATTTACTAGTACTAATAAACTAGTTAAATTAACTAATGTTCTTTATGTACTGCAATTAGGAGTTAATTTATTAAGTCTTAGTTTAATAACTAAGAAAAATTACTCTTTATCTTTTAATAAAGATAATTGCTTTATATATAACTCTAATAATAATCTATTATCTAAAGGTTATTATAAAGACAGAGTTAGTATATTCTCTATAATTAGTTCTACTTCTAGTATTAGTAAAGATTATAAATCTTATACTACTTTAAATACTATTAATAATAGTAATTTAGAAGATCTAGAAGAATCTAATCTAGAAGATAATCTAGAAATAGATAATGCTATAGAATTAGATAATAATTCTAATTTAGATAATAATTCTAATTTAGATAATAATTCTAATTTAGATAATAATTCTAATTTAGATATTATTTCTAATAATAGTAAGCAATTAGTATTAAATAATAATACTATAGAACTATTATATAATAGATTAGGATATTTTAATCTTAATGCTATTAAAAAATTAAAAGATAACGCTTTAGGCGTAGATTTTAATTTAGAGAATATTTCTACTACTAGAGTTAATTTAGATAATTGTATTACTTATATACAAGCTAAATTAACTAAAAATTACAATATAGAAGCGAGTACTAGAGTAGAAGCCTATTTAGATCTATTATATATAGATATAGGCAGGCCTATTAGGCCTAAAACCTTTAGAGGTTTTAAATATTATATTACTTTTAGAGATAGTTTTACTAAATATTTAGTAGTAAAATTATTAAAAACTAGAAAGAATATTATTAATGTTATAGAAGATACTATAATAGAATTAGAATTAGAAGCTACTAATAATAATAGCTTAGATTCTAACTCTAATAATAATTCTAGTAATTCTACTAGTAATTATAACTCTGTTATTATATTTAATAATAATAAAGTTAAAGCTCTATAATTAAATAACGAGTTTAAATCTAGAGAACTAGATAGTTATTTAATTAAAAAAGAAATAAATACTAGATATTTTAGTTCTTATACTTCTAAGCAAAATGGCGCAGTAGAAATAATTAATAAAGTATTACTTAATAAAGTAAGAGCTTTATTAATTAATAGTAATCTACTTAAGTATTTGTAGAGAGAAACTATATTAACTACTACTTATTTATATAATAGAACTTCTAATAGTTCTATTAATATTAAAACGCCTTATAAGTTAAAATATAAAGAAATACCTAATATTAATAATATTAGAATTTTTAGATCTTTAACTTATTATAAAGAACCTACTAGTTTAATTAAAAAACTAGATAGTAAAGCTAGTTC
>NW_026250171.1:0-3254 GCF_024043145.1 Alternaria conjuncta | reverse complement strand
TATTACGTCTTACTCTATAGAAGACTAAGAGTAAGTATACTATATTTCTAGAGAATAACTTAATCTACTATAATAAAGTATTAGAAGAATAATATATATAGTTCTTTCTTATAAGTTATCTTAACTACGTAGATTATTATACCTATTTTATCTAACTATATACGTAGAGTACTTTTACACTATTTTCTCTAATTTCTAGTTTTCTATTACGCTCTTCTTTGTAGTTAGCTTATACTTCTACTATACTTATTCTTTAACTCTACTTAGCTCTTATTAAATATTAAATTCTATTCTATTACTAATTTTCTTTACTAGAGCTTACTAGAACAAATAAATCTAGTAATAATAGTTCTTACTAGAGTTTAGTAGTCTAATTATTATGTTCTAAGGCGCCTATACTTATATTCTTCTTATCTTTTTTCTCTAAACTATTATTCTTATTCTTACTTTTATCTATCTTATAGATCTTACTATAAGCTATATTTATTACTATTTTAATACTTAGTATAGCTTTTCTAGTAATTAGTGCCTCTTTAATACTCTCTAGGCCTAGCTACTCTTCTAACGCTTAACTAGCTTTATATATATTAGGCTTTTTCTTTCTTACTAGCTAAAGAAATAGGTCTAACTTATCTACGCGTAATACACGTTTAAACTATTAGTTTAATATTTTTTTATATAGAATAAAAAGTAAACTACTCTAATCTAAGTTTTATATAATTATATACTACTATATTACTAGTTTAAGTCTTATATAGAATACCTTATAGTCTACTCTAGATAGTAAATAGTAGACTAGCTAAATAAGTTCTATAATAGCTTTACTCTATACTTAGCCTTTACTATAATAGTTATATATAACGTTTCTACTAGCGCGCTTATCTTCTAGTTAGATCTACTTTATTTTACGTACGTACGCCTACCTAAGTAATACTATTACCTATTATACGCTAATATAAATAGCTACTATTACTATCTTATACTTTATATATATATTCTACGTAAAGTAGAAGTTTTAGTTTACTTTATCTTTTAGTAAACCTCTAGATAATATAGCTATAACTATCTAGAATTACTTAAAACTCTAATAATTACTAAAT
This sequence comes from Alternaria conjuncta, assembly GCF_024043145.1. NCBI lineage: Eukaryota > Fungi > Ascomycota > Dothideomycetes > Pleosporales > Pleosporaceae > Alternaria > Alternaria conjuncta. The sequence continues at coordinate 2,154 of NW_026250171.1, read as the reverse complement.
TATCTAATAAATAAAGTACTTTATTAGCGCTAGTTTTAAAGAAACTATTAGATATTATACTATAAACTAGTGTTACTAAACTAGCGTATTTTTACTAAAAATAAAGTTACTTTAGTATATAGCGTATTTATAGATATATAAAATACTCTATTACTATCTATCTTTCTACTAATTAGCTATATAATTATTATTTTATCTCTTTTTACTATATTATTATAAGCTTCTTACTTTTTCTATAGTGTATCTACTATAGGTGTCTATAGCTCTATTAGATAGTATTACTTTATTTATAAGTCTTACTAGATTACTATTCTACGTACCTCTACTTATTAATTATTATTTATAACTATTATTATATATATAATTTTCTATTCTATTATTATATTCTATAGTAAACTATTATTCTTTTCTCTTTTTTTATTTTTCTACTTTTTCTTCTTCTCTCTAGCTACTATATCTTTCTCTCTAGTAACTATATCTTTCTTTACTTTATATTCTACCTCTTCTTCTACTTCTCTATTTATATTCTTTTCTATATCTTTTTCTACCTTCTCTTCTACTTCTTAAATAACTTCTTTTTTTATTTTCTTTTTTACTATACTCTACACTTCTTCTATAATAGTTTCTAATACGCTTCTCTCTATATTATCTTCTCTAACTATTTCTTTATTATTCTTTTCTTTTCTCTCTACTATTATATTAATAACTCTTATACTAATAGTTAGATTATTTTATATATATTAAAGATATAACTAAATAGTTACACTTCTATAGCGCTTAGAAATAACTAGTTTATTATTACTTAACTCTATGCTATCTTTATTAGGCTACGTAGATAGATTACTAGTAGAGTTTCTACTAGTTAAACCTCTATTATAAAAGTTATATTTACTATTATTTATATTCTACTACTTTTATTATAATTACTTTACACGTACTAAAAAAAACTAGTTTACTTAGCTCTAAGCTACGCGTTTTCTTAATAGTACTACTTAGAAACGTAGTCTTTATACTTAAGGTAGAATACTATTCTTATTCTTAGACTTATACTCTATAGATACTATTAATATATTTTTATCTAAGTTTTCTAGAGTCTTATTCTATAGTTTATTAATTCTATCTATTAGTATAATTACATTATGCACTAAGTCTACCTAAAATTTATTATTTTTATACTTTAGTATCTCTTTTACTAGCTATATAGCTACTAGAAGTAAATATACTATAAAAACTAGCTTATAAAAGGCATTATTCTCTATAGTAGAGATAATCTAACTAGCTAACTATAGAAACTTATCTCTATTAGTAGAGCTTATAAATATATATATAAGAAAGCGCGTATAGTATTAATTTAGAGATTTATAGATATACGTGTTATAGAAAGCTATATCTTAGAAAGCCTTATTACTTTTCTATAGAAAGCTTTATACACTACTATTAAAAGCGCTTATTACATTTATAAGAATTTTATATATATTAGTAATAGAATATATAAGTATTAGTAGCTATATTATAGTTAATAGAAAGCTAGTACGTAAGTAATTATATTTATTTAATAATATGCGTAGATATAATAGTAAGAATAGAGTTTATAGTAACGCCTAGGTTTACCTAGCTACTAGAGCTTATACTAGCTCTAATATCTAACTTATAGTACTATACCTCTTTGTATTAAACTACGTATTATACGCTATTACTATATATTTTATAATCTACGTTTAACCTACGTATAATCTATAGCCTAAGAACTATAGAATAACTTCTCTAAGTATTTAATTATTACGTAATATATTATATTCTTATATACTACTTCTACTACTTTATAGTTCTACTAGCGTATATCTATACGTATCTTAATAACTTTTATAAACTACTTATAGATATTACATAGCGCTATATAATTATACGCGTTACTAAAGAGCTTAATACTATTACTTACTAGCTTTATAATATTTAGCTACTTTCTTACCTTACTAAAGTTATTTCTATATTATTTAAGTTTATAAATAGCTTTATCTATACTATTACTTTATATTACTATATATATATAACTAGGTAAGGTATTTAGAGGTATTATAAAGATTAGGGTTAGGGTTAGGGCTAGGGTTAGGGTTAGGGTTAGGGTTAGGGTTAGGGTTAGGGTTAGGGTTAGGG
>NW_026250170.1:0-3657 GCF_024043145.1 Alternaria conjuncta | reverse complement strand
GTATTTAAAGTAGTATAAGATTTATAATCTTTACTAATACTAGAAGTAGAACTAATTACAGAGAATATACTAACTCTGTCTTTATAATAACCTTTAGATAATAGATTATTATTAGAGTTATATATAATGTAATTATCTTTATTAAAAGATAAAGAGTAATTTTTCTTAGTTATTAAACTAAGACTTAATAAATTAACTCCTAATTGCGGTACATAAAAAACATTAGTTAATTTAACTAGTTTATTAGTACTAGTAAATTTAACTAAGATATTGCCTACACTACTAGCTTTAATATTATTATTAGTATTACTCTACTTAATAGTAGTAATACTAGGTTTAATATTAATAAATAATTCTTTAATATAGTAGGTATATATAGTAGCGCTAGAATCTAAAATAAAGTCTATAGTATTATTACTATTATCTTTATTAACTACAAAAAAAGTTAAAATAGTTTCTTCTTTAGTAGTATTATTAATAGATTTATTCTTAATTAAATTAGAATATTTCTTAAAACAATTAGATTCTAAATGTCTTTTCTTTTTATAATAATTACAAGTCTTAATATTATTATTAGACTTATTATTATTATTTTTCTTAGTAGTAGACATAGACATTTCTATATCTTTGTTATTACTACTTTTAATAGAATTTCTCTTATTATTATTATTATTACTAGTATTATAGTAATTACTAGTAGAATAATTATAACTAAAAGAATTATTCTTATTATTAGAATTAGAAGTAGAATTTTTATTCTTAATAGAATTAACTCTTCTACTTTTATCTAATAATTACTATATAATAGTATCTAAATCTAGACTATTATTATCTATTCTAATAGTTTGTATAATTATAGTTACTATATATTTATAATCTTTATTAAGATTATTTAATAGCAAAGCTACAAGAAATTTATTAGGTAAACTAATTTCTTTAGCTTCTAAGCTATTAGCTAGGCGTTTAAAATTATTAATATATAATTCTAAATTACCTTTATAAGAATTAATAGTAGTATTAATTAGTTCTTTACTAATTAAAAATTCGCTACTAAATTCTTTAGCTTTGTATAGATTTTTTAGCATTTACTATAATAAATAAAGATTACTAATATATCTAACTTGTAATAAAGGTCTATCTTCTAAAGCTAATTTAATAAAACTAGTAGCTTTAATAGCTTTATCTTGTAATAGAACTTTAGTAGCTTCGCTTAAACTAGATAAATTGTATACTATTACTTCTAGATAGCCTTCTTTAGTTAAAAGAGCTTCTATTTTAATAGACTAAATATTGTAATTACTAGATCTCTTTAATTTAGGAATTTTAAATATAGTATCTAATATTTTTAGTTATTAATTAAATAATAATTAAATAACTAAAGATTTTATTACTTAAAAGTAATAAGATTATTAAACTACTTTAAAAAGTATTTAATAATAATAGATATAGAACAAAGACTACTTATATTTATTAATAATAATAATATTATTATTAATAATATAGCCTAGGTCTATACTTCGTTCTTCTATATTCTTTTAATAAAATAAAAGAATTAGTATTATAAAAATACTAAATTATTCTTAGAGTAATATTAATTACTTATTACTTAGAATAATTCTAGAATTTAGAATATAGAAAATAGCAATAAAGCTAAATTTCTAATAGTAACTAAAGTAAAACTTTATTACTATAGATCTTTAATAATAAAGATAAAGTTATTATAGTAATAATAACTAAGATTGTAGACTTTTATTTTTTAGATAATTAATAACTTAAAGAATTCTCTCTTTTTCTCTAAGAGAGATTACAAATACTAGTATATATAAAGTAGAACGCGTTTTTAAGACGTCTTTTTATATATATAATTCTAGTAAAATAAATTCTTTAAGCTTATTAAAGCCTCTAGCTAGTTTGCTTTTAAAATAATATACGCAGGTAACTAACTACTCTCTAAATAAAGAAAACGTATATAAAACTCTATTATCTTATATTTCTATAAGTAGAGTAAGTAGGGACTAATACTAGTAAAAGTCTTAGCTAATACTGTTATTTTATTAATATTAATAAGAAGTACTTTAGTTTCTTTCTTATTAATTATTAATAATAATAACTAAAAGCTTTTTTTCTTATTATTATAAAATAATAAGAAGTACTTTTCTTTTTTATTATTAATTATAATAAAGGCTAATTAACTACTAAATAAAGATTATAAATTTTTAAATAGCTTAAAGCTAAAAAGGTACTATTATAATAATAGATAAAAAGTATAAGTCGAACTATACAGTTCTAAAGTAGATATTTTATTAATTCTAAAGAATGCTTTTTTAGAATAATAAAAATCTTTTTCTTTTTAATATATTAATTACTTAGAACAAGTAATAATATAAATAAAATATGTTCTAACAAAGCTATAAGCGTCTAGCTAGGCTTATAACCTGTAAAGAATAAATAGGTAATAAGAACTATTCTCTAATAATAGAATATAGCTTTGTTAGAACAAAGTAGTTAAATACTATAATAAATAGTATAACTAATAAAGATTTGCAATAAAGTAATTGTAGAGTAGATAATAGGTAAAAGGTAATAATATTATTACTAGGTAAAGAATAACTATAGAGAATTACTATTTCTTTTATAGAAAATAGCTACTAGAATAATTACGTAAATATCTACCTATTTCTGCCTAAAGATAAAGATTTATAATTAAATCTGCTTAATTTCTAGATTTATAATCTAAGTCTGCTAAATTCTTCTTATCTTCTAGATTTATAATCTAGACTAGTACTAATTATATTAGTCTATGCGTTGTATTACATAGACTAATAATTAGTTTATTACTAGATCTTTTAGCAATTGTAGAAAGAGAGATAAGAAAATAAGAGTTATTAAATTACGTAATAACTCTAATATTAACTAGGCTAAGATAGATAGAGGTGTTTTAGAATCTCCTAGTGTAGCAGATTAAAACTAGCTACTAAAATCTTAATTACGTAAGTAATTAGATTTACTAGAAATTTTTCTAATTTGTTAAGAAATTATAATAAGTGCAATCTTAACAAAGCTTAATAATAATAAAAAGATAATAATAACTAAGTTATTATAATCTTTACAATTTTATTTCTCTACTTTATATTATTATTCTACTATAATAGAGAACCTTCTAGCTAGATTAAAATTCTTTAAACTTTTAAGATTTAGATTTAATAATATATTAATACTAGTAATTATATAGAAACTCTACTACTTAGAGTTTAATTACTAATAAGAAAAGTTTTTTTTATATTAGTATAGTAAGGAGCTAATAATATAGTAAGTAATTAAGTGTTTTAAAATACTTAATAATATTAAGCTACTTAATCTTTTAGATAATTATTAGACTTTATTAATTAGATAAAGAGTAACTATAGAAAAGTTATTAATTACTTAATATAGTTCTTAAAGTAATATAAATTCTATATAAATAAATTCCTTTACTCTACTTATTTAATATAACTAAAGTTTTATTAACTTAGAAAAATTATAGTATAAAGTGTAAAGAATAGATAGGTAACAAGAACTATTCTCTAATAATAGAATATAGCTTTGTTAGAACAAAGTAGTTAAATACTATAATAAATAGTATAACTAATAAGGATTTGCAATAAAGTAATTGCAGAG
>NW_026250169.1:0-3907 GCF_024043145.1 Alternaria conjuncta | reverse complement strand
TTATAGTAATAATAACTAAGATTGCAGACTTTTATTTTTTAGATAATTAATAACTTAAAGAATCCTCTCTTTTTCTCTAAGAGAGATTACAAATACTAGTATATATAAAGTAGAACGCGTTTTTAAGACATCTTTTTATATATATAATTTTAGTAAAATAGATTCTTTAAGCTTATTAAAGCCTTTAGCTAGTTTGCTTTTAAAATAATATACGCAGGTAACTAACTACTCTCTAAATAGAGAAAACGTATATAAAACTTTATTTTCTTATATTCTTATAAGTAGAGTAAGTAAGAACTAATACTAGTAAAAGTCTTAGCTAATACTGTTATTTTATTAATATTAATAAGAAGTACTCTAGTTTCTTTCTTATTAATTATAAATAATAATAACTAAAAGCTTTTTTTCTTATTATTATAAAATAATAATAAGTACTTTCTTTTTTATTATTAATTATAATAGAGGCTAATTAACTACTAAATAAAGATTATAAATCTTTAAATAGCTTAAAGCTAAAAAGATACTATTATAATAATAGATAAAAAGTATAAGTTAAACTATACAGTTCTAAAATAGATATTTTATTAATTCTAAAGAATAACTCTTTTAGAATAAATAAAAATCTTTTTCTTTTAAATATATTAATTACTTAGAATAAGTAATAATATAAATAAAATATATTCTAACAAAGCTATAAGCGCCTAGCTAGGCTTATAACCTGTAAAGAATAGATAAGTAATAAGAACTATTCTCTAATAATAGAATATAGCTTTATTAGAATAAAGTAGTTAAATACTATAATAAATAGTATAACTAATAAAGATTGTAATAAAGTAATTACAAAGTAGATAATAGGTAAAAGGTAATAATATTATTACTAGGTAAAGAATAACTATAGAGAATTGCTATTTCTTTTATAGAAAATAGCTACTAGAATAATTGCGTAAATATCTGCCTATTTCTACTTAATTCCTATTAATTCTTAGATTTATAATCTAAGTCTACTAAATTCTTCTTATCTTCTAGATTTATAATCTAGACTAGTACTAATTATATTAGTCTATGCGTTATATTGCATAGACTAATAATTAGTTTATTACTAGATCTTTTAGTAATTATAGAAAGAGAGATAAGAAGATAAGAGTTATTAAATTACGTAATAACTCTAATATTAACTAGGCTAAGACAAATAAAGGTGTTTTAAAATCTTCTAGTGTAGCAGATTAAAACTAGCTACTAAAATCTTAATTACGTAAGTAATTAGATTTACTAGAAATCTTTCTAATTTGTTAAGAAATAATAATAAGTGTAATCTTAACAAAGCTTAATAATAATAAAAAGATAATAATAACTAAGTTATTATAATCTTTACATTTTCTAGAGTATTTTAAAAGCTATATAAGTAAAATATAAGCTACTCTATATATATAAAGAGCTATTAAGTAAAGAAAAGTCTAAACTATTCTAGATAATAGAGTATTAGAGCTAAAGATATTTATATTTTTAGAAAAGATACTATTATAAGTAATACTATTTCTAGAATTAGCTTACTTTTAAATAAATAGCGAATAATATTATTAAATATATCTTTTTAAGAAAAAATAGAATAGAGTATATTTATATCTACTTAAATAAGAAATAGAATTTTAATCTAATAATATATTATAGTAAAGAGTAATTAAAAGTATAAAACTATAAAGCTCTTATAATCTAGTAAAGCGTATAAATAGTACTTTTTATCTTAGAAATTAAAGAATAAGAAAGTTAAGTAAAAAGGTAAAGGTTTAAATTACGTAGTAATAGAGAGCTATAGATAAGTTATAGTTTTCTATTATACTAAAAAACAGAAGTTCTATTCTAACTAGAAATAGCGTTAAAGAATATAAGTACTTTTTAAAAGTAGAATATAAAAATAAGGTAGAGTAATATATAAGTATATTTATCTTTTATAGTAGCTTTTCTCTAAATATATACGTTAAAATCTTTATACTAATTCTATATATAACTATAAATAGAAAAGTATTATTACTAATATTTACACTAAATACAAAAGTAATAGTAATAAATATATTCTAAGTAGACTTAAAGATAGACTTAAAAGTATTAAATATTAAGCTATAAAGCTATATAGCTATAAGAAGAAAATGTTTTTATTCTCTATAGAGTAAATATATATACCTTCTAAGAGATAGCTTTTAATAAAAAGTCTTAGTAGAAGTAGTAGAAGATTAAGTATAATAGTTTATTACTCTACTTCTAGCTATAAAAATAGATTAGTATAATATTTAGTTATTCTAAAGCTATAAATATAAGCTCTAGATCTTAAATAATCTAAAAAATTAGTACTATACTATAATAAGATGTTAAATTTACTATTTACATAGATAGTCTAAAATATAGATTTTACTAGTTTAATAAGATTTAAATTAAGTCTTCTATAGAGAAATTATTATTAAAAGTTCTATCTAGTGTTTAATAATAATATTTTATCTTTAGATATATCTCTTTAACTAAAATAGGTTTAAAGATTTTCTAAACCTTTAAACATCTAATAACTTTCTTCTAAATAGATAATACTAACTAATATTACTTTTAAATATAGCTTACTTTTATTTGTTTTCTATAATATAACTTCTTATAATAGCTACTACTAAAGAAGTAATTCTAAGTGCATCTTTTAAGTATATTAATTCTTAATATAGTATATAGAATATACTATAATAACTAAATTAGAAAGAAACTATTATAAGAACTAAGGTAGAGTACTAAATACTTTAGTTTATTATAATAAATAGCTACTTTTGTATACTACTAAGTTTATATTCTTATTATAAAGTGTAATTACTTAATCTCTAAAAGGCCTAATATAAAATAAGCTTTATTATGTAAAGAATAGAGAGGTAATAATAACTATTCTCTAATAATAGAATATAGCTTTGTTAGAATAAAGTAGTTAAATACTATAATAAATAGTATTAACTAATAAAGATTGTAATATAATTACAGAGTAGATAATAGGTAAAAGGTAATAATATTATTGCTAAGTAAAGAATAACTATAGAGAATTGCTATTTCTTTTATATAAAATAGCTACTAGAATAATTACGTAAATATTCGCCTATTTCTACCTAGAGATAAGAATTTATAATTAAATCTGCTTAATTCCTATTAATTCTTAGATTTATAATCTAAGTCTGCTAAATTCTTCTTATCTTCTAGATTTATAATCTAGACTAGTACTAATTATATTAGTTTATGCGTTGTATTGCATAAACTAATAATTAGTTTATTACTAGATCTTTTAGTAATTGTAGAAAGAGAGATAAAAAGATAAAAGTTATTAAATTACGTAATAACTCTAATATTAACTAGGCTAAGATAAATAGAGGTATTTTAGAATCTTCTAGTGTAGTAGATTAAAACTAGCTACTAAAATCTTAATTACGTAAGCAATTAGATTTACTAGGAATTTTTCTAATTTACTAAGAAATAATAATAAGTGCAATCTTAACAAAGCTTAATAATAATAAAAAGATAATAATAACTAAGTTATTATAATCTTTACACACTCTCTTAAGCTGTAGTTTATAATAACTAAATAATAAGAAAATATAAGTAGTTTTTATAACTAACTTATTAATAACAATTTGTATAAGAAGTTTTAATAACTATCTTAAAACTAAAAACCTATTTCTATTTCTATTTGCTAATATAAATAGTTATATAATAATAACTAAATATAAAGCCTAGACTAAAATCTCTAAGGTATAAGAACTTAGAGGTTAAAAACCTAAGCCCTGTAATAGTATTAATATACTATTTTTATTATTATAAATAATAATAATAATAACTAGTTATAAATAATTAATCTAGTTTAACTAGACTAATTCTATTTATAAAATCCTTA
>NW_026250168.1:0-4200 GCF_024043145.1 Alternaria conjuncta | reverse complement strand
CCCATGCAGCTTTACTGTTACTAGTTATAGGGTATAATTTAACAGGTTTTAGGGAATAAGGTAGTTGAGCGACAAAATTGAAACACCTTTACTCTGGTTGTTATATCAGTAGAATAGGTTACATTTGTGTAACTGACGTCTGAATGTAATCCATAAAAGGAGGGAGATTATATCAAGCTCAGGAGACAATGGCTAGCAGATGGTTTATGCGGGGCACAGATCCCATAAAGAGTACCTGGGAGTATCCAAATTTATTTTTGTAATATGCTATACGCAAATTATATAGGGCTTTTATTAAATAATTGCCTTGTATATTTTAATTTTTTAATTACTATATTTAGTTTGTTATTTTTTATATTTACCATTTTTTTTTGTTAAGAAAAAAAATGGTATCTATAACTAATTCAGTTATATTTCTATTTAAGTTAGAACTAAAACAATTTAATATAAGTAAGATTTTACCTATGTGGAAAATAGGTGTATATATAGTATTAATAATTACTATCTAATGGTAAAACAAGATGTAATTATAACACTATTAGTTATTTTTTTTACAGAATATCTGTATAAGAAATGATGTTGATATATACTTCCAAAGTTTAATGGCTTAATCTTGCTTTACTGTTTGACATACACGTCTATCAGTTGCGTAAGCAGGGCATAAAGACCGCAAGACGCAGTAAGGAAAGGTCTTGTATTATTGAAAAAGCTACGCTGGGGATAACAGGCTAATTGCGCCAGAGAGTACAAATTGAGTGCGCAGTTTGGCACCTCGATGTCGGCTTAGCTCATCCACATGAATGCAGGAATCATGAAGGGTACGACTGTTCGTCGATTAAAGAGCTACACGAGCTGGGTTAAATACGTCGTGAGACAGTATGGTTTCTATCTTCTAGAGGAAATTGGAGTAAAATAAGGATAGCCCCTTCGTACGAAAGGAGTTGGGTATGGTAACCTATGGTTTACCTGTTGTTTATGCGCTTAATATTAACCAGATAAATTACGGCAAGAATAGGTTCTCCTTACTAACTAGTTAATGGGTAACTACAGAAGAAGGAGAGTAATATAGATAGATTCAATGTGAATCTATTACCTATTTGAGCTATAGAGGGTAATACTTTTATACTCAAGTATTTATACATAGTATAGGCATGGCAGGAAAGCTATGTTAGTTAAGATAAGTGCTGAATGCATCTAGGCACGAAGCTTACCTTAGGATACTCTTAGAAACGTAGTATAACATTACGAATCCCATTTTTCATAGGGTTAGTGCTAGAATAGTAGCAACAGTTAACTCTAGTTCTAACAACATGGTTAAGGGGTTATAGGCTTTGGCTGAAAGGGCTTTGATGTTCTTAGGTATAAAGTACTAATTTTTATCATTAACTAAATAACATACTTATCATTAAAAATACTTTATTTAGCCTGGTTTGCATAATAGTAATGCACCCGTTTTGTAATCGGAAGATATGAGTGCAATTCTCGTACTGGGCTATTTAGATATTTTCCTTCCCCATAAGCTTGCGGTTGTTTGTTTTTCTTTTGCTTAACTTTTTTTTCGTTTCTTTTTTTTCTGTTTGTTTATTTTTTTTTTTCATAACCCCCCCCCTCTCTTCTGCTTTTTTTATTTATATAAATAAAAAAAAAAGCTGGAGAGGGGGTCCAAACGAAAAAAAAAGAAACTATAGCAATAAACCATTGAGATAAAAAAAAAATTAGCCCTCCAGTCTCTTTTAACCTTTTTTTTTATATATAGGATATATCAAACTTAAAAGTAAGAAGAAAAAGGGGTTGTAAAATTTTTTTTTACATAGGATATGTGTAAAAAAAAATTACTGGCAAATATGAACGCGGATTGATGTAATAGTAACATACCTGGCTCATGACCAGTAAATAGAGGTGCAAGTCCTTTGTCCGCATAGTTAAAGGCTATAGCTTAATAGGTAAAGCAAGCTGCTCATAACAGCTCAGATGAGTGTTCAAATCATTCTGGCCTTATAGGGAAATAAATATATTGTTACTTTTACATAGTATTTAAATACTGTTTTTTTTTACTCTTATATTTTGCGGTTTTAAGCATTTATATAAAATCTAAGGCCCAATAGTCAAGTGGTTAAGACGTAACATTTTCACTGTTAAATGCGCGGGTTCAAACCCCGCTTGGGCTTACTTTATAAGTTATTTTTATGTATTAACTTAAGGGGATATAGTTTAATTGGTAAAACTGCGATTTTGCATATCGTTATTTTAGGATCGAGTCCTAATATCTCCATTAATGTTTAAAGAGACTAGGCTCGAGAAGCTCTTTATTAAAATTGAAAGTTTAAACTAGCCCCCTAAAAAAATGTTTACATCCTTTAGGATGTAAAATTTTTTTAACCCTGTACGGGGGCTGGGCGGGGACTTGTCCACGCCTTGGGGCAAGGCTCGGACCCTCCCCCCCCCTTTACAGGGGGGGGGCCGGGACTAGTGAAATTACAATTTGATTTTTATTGTAAATAAAGTGCAACTCTTTATTAAACTAATGAAAAGAAGAATAAACATATTAAAAATCTCCGGAGGCGGGTTTAACCTTTTTGTCCTTAAAAAGATGTTACTATCCTGCTTTCATGTTTTACTACCTTCAACCTTATCAATGGAGGGTTGACGTACATTAGGTTTTTGTCTCTTATCTATATCCGGTGCTTTACTTACTATTTTTAATATAGATATGGTTTATGGGTGTCTCTCTTTACTGTTTGTTTATTTTTTTTCATTGAAAAAAAAGAAACTATTTCAAAAGGGAGAAAGTAGTTTATTTATGTTAGAGGTATACGTACTAAATACAGTACCAGTTATAACTTATTTGGATGTGATTTCTGATAGGGATAAGATTTTAAATGAAAATAGAGGAAAATCAGGTATATACAGGTGAACTAATGTACATAGTAAAAAATCTTATGTGGGAAGCTCAACCAATTTAACTAGAAGATTTCTGTATTATCTTAATACTAATTATATGCTTAGTTAGAAGAGTAAATCTAAAATATATTCTTCTTTATTAAAACATTGGCTGGATACAACGCTTTTACATTGGACATTTTAGAGTATTGTGAAAAAGAAGAGCTTATTACTAGAGAGCAGTATTATATTGATAAACTAAGTCCTTCATATAACATCTTAAAAATAGCAGGTTCGTCTTTAGGATTTACACATTCAGAAAAAACAAAAAGTATTATGAGTATCAATAACACCAAAGAAAAACATCCTTTTTTTGGTAAAAAACATAGTGAAATTTCAAGAGCAAATAGGATACTTAATTCAAAAACTGCTTTAGCTGTGGATAGTATAGATACTATAGACGGAGAAGTAAAAAGTTTTAGATCTAATTCTGAAGCAGCTAGATTTTTTAACATAAGTGAATGATCCATACGTAGTTATAAGAAAAGTGGTACGTTATATTTAAACAGATATATAATTAAAAAAAAAAGCTTGAGAAGCTCAATTGGCCGAGCGGAGCTTTGAAGATGCTTAGGTTATAAGTTCGAATCTTATCTCAGGCAATAGCTTATTTTTACATTTAGTAAATTTATCGGCTTTGTTTATTATCTACATTTTTTAAGTAGAAACACAAATACTTACTATAGAGCGGAACTCTTAAGATGTTTAGGTTATAAGTTCAAATCTTATCTCGAGCATATTATTTAAACAGTAGTATTCGTTTATTATAAAAGATAAATTAAAAACGGTATACAGCTTACTAATTATTTAATTTTTATGATGAATGAAAATACTACTAAATTTAGGTTATTTAAGGTGTATTTAGCTATTTTATATTGTATTATACATTTAGGGTGAATTAACTTATTTTCCTTAATTTTCTTTTGCTCTAATGTTTATTGCTATCCCGAAGGGATCCCCAGCTTTTTTTTTAATTTATATAAATAAAAAAAAAAAGCAGGGGATACCTGAGGGCATCCCCTAATTTTTTTTTCTAATAATTTCATAGAAATTATGTCGAAAAAAAATAAAAGGGGATAGTTTCTTTTTTTTCTGTTTGTTTATTTTTTTTTTAATAAAAAAAAAAATAAACAAACAGTATTAAAAATGGGTATGCTGAAATCGGTAGACAGGTCCCGCTTAGGACGGGGTGAAATTAATTCATATAAGTTCGACTCTTATTACCCATAAATAGTATAATAACGTATTATTCTATAAAAT
>NW_026250167.1:0-5340 GCF_024043145.1 Alternaria conjuncta | reverse complement strand
TAAAAAGCCTTTAACATAGATTGTTCATGATTACATGTAATGATAGGTACCGCATTTTTAGCTGTTGGTCTATGACGTGTACTACCATATCATTTAACAAATAATCATCATATAGGATTAGAAGCTGGAATACTTTACTGACATTTTGTTGATGTTGTATGATTATTCTTATTTGTATCCATATATTATTGAGGATCCTAAAGTTAAATAGTTAGGCTAATACTTCACCTATACAACTTTTCTCAGAAGAATGAAAATGGCTCTTTCCTCTCTATTTTTTTTTTTCTTAGTTTTAATATATCATGCTGTTTGTCCACTCTCTCATATTTTTTGCATTCTTTACTTTATAAATTACAAAAAAAAATAAGAGAGAGAGGGGGGCTATATTAAAAAAAAAATACGTAATAACTATGAAATTACTATCCTGTTCGGACCCCCCTTTTTTTGGGGGGGGTCCTAACTTTTTACATATAAAGTAAGGGGAGTAGCAAAAAAAAGAGGGAGGATGTAAGAGGGGGAGTTCGAATCTCTCTATTCTGATAGGTTACTAAATTCATTAATATTATTACTTTTATCTAATGCTTTTTCATAAAGACGAGACAAATCTATCTTGTACTCTAGAGTAACGATTATTATCTTACTTATTTCAGCTTTTATAGCTTATGATAACTTATCTCTTTTATTTTTAGCGAAAGATATAGGAATATTTGGAGGGTTTATTCATTTCTGGTTTATTCTCTTATTCCTTTATTCTCAAAAACACAGAATTACCATTAAAAACTAACAGGTTTAACTATAATTGTTTTTAATTACACCTTTAATTTTACATTTTATAAATTTTAGTCTGCCATACTTAGTAGATAACTTGCCTTTTATATTATTCGAATTTAATCACCTAATTTCTAGAATTCTGGTGTTCTTTTTTTCAAAAGTGCATCAGGTTTTACTTAAAATTTTTAGTAAAAAAGGGTTTATAGATATTTTGATAAGTATTTGGATAATCTATGTTACTAAAAGTATTATTAGATTCGTTGTCTATTTTGAATATAGTTAGTAATCTTTTTATTACGAATTGGTTTTTTTCATTAACAATAGATTTTTATAGTATAACTCTAATTAAAGTAGTAACACCTTACGTGGAAAAAGTAGGAATACCTTATGTGGAGAAAATCTTTACAAGCATAATTAAACCATATTTTACTAGTTATTTATCACCTGTTCTTTGTGATTCAGCTGAAGAAGTAGCTAAATTGTTTAGTGAGCTCCCTTTTTCTAATGTAGATAGTAATGTTATGATAAAAAAGTGCAGAACTAGTACTAATTATAAAAGTAGAAAAGATCTAATCGCAGAATTTAAAGCATTCCGTCTAAAAATAAGCTCATACACACCTAGTTTTATTGTCTCTATGCAGTAAGGCCATGTAAGTAAAATTGAACAAGGTGAACCCTCTAGAGGGCAACTTTTTAAAAAAAGAGCTCTTTATAATACACAAGAGGAGGGTTATAAACGTGCAAAAATAGAACGCAATTTAGGTAAAAAAAAAACCATATAAAAAAAAAAGCCCGAGTAGTTCAATGGTAGAACATTAATTTCATGCATTAATAATGAGAATTCGACTTTCTCCTCTGGCTCATGGCAAAAACCAGATTAAAAAACATAGTAAATAAATTACATTTCAAAAGTCCGATTATTTAACAGACCAGTTTTAAAGTAAGTTTTCATAATTATTCTTCTAGCAGTATTATTGTCTATGAAGATGTCTTAATTTCTAAAAAAAGTAAGGACTTAGAACTAAGGTATTAACCTATAACCCTATACCACTTCGTAAACTATTAAAAAAATCACCTTACATAATACTTTGTTAATTAAATTATGTTGTTAGGATTAAAGGAAAGGAGATGAACGTGGATTATCTACTATTATATTTATGCCTTTTTACAATACATCACCAGAATTTATGTACAGGTTCCAGCTATGAAATTGGATACGTATCGTTCCAGGTATATAATGGAATTTGTCCGCATTCTAAACTCATTTTCCTTAATTCTTTTTTTTTTTCTTTTGCTCCAATGGTTTATTGCTTCAGTTTGTTTTTTTTCTGTTTGTTTATTTTTTTTTTATTGAAAAAAAAGAAACGAAAAAAACAGTTAAGCAAAAGAAAAAAAAAATTACCGTAAGCTCCCTGCCGCAGTACTGCGGGGGGAGGAGGATGGATGTTGGTCGGATCCCCACGGATGTATATCTATAAACTTAGAATGTACTAGTTCTAAACAAAAGCATAAAAAACTTTTATATTGTTTTTAAACTTGTGATACAAATGTAATTCATCTTAATTTTATTATACTTAATATTTTTAGGAGAATAGTAGGGAAGTCCAGTGATTTAAATATAGCTTTTTAAAAGTGAGGTAAAAGCTTGGGTAATACACAGAAATTAAAATAATAAAAACTTTCAGTTTTTTATTATAACTATGAAATAAAAAGCCTTAATTAATCTTTATTTTAGTTAAATATTACGTACAGGACCCGGCTTACTTGTATCCAAGGAATATATCTTATGTTGTCTTTATAAAGATATATTCAAAAACGTTAGGCTACTAATTCTAATCCCCTGCGGGGATTTCCCTTACTTTTTTATATATTTATTTTTGTAAAAAAAAAAAACTTAGGGAAAACCTTAAAGGATTTACCGCAGGGTAATAAATAGTATAGCAAACATAACAAATTAGTTTAGTAAAACAGTAGCATGTTGTACAGACAATCTTCTTAAAGTATACAATATATCAAAAAAAATCTTTTTTGTTTTTCATAGTATAATTGTGTTATTATTTTAGATATTGTTGGTAAAAAAATATATTTTTATATCTATTTCATAGAATGTATTTTTTAAGTTATTTCTCTTTATGACAACATTATACAATAATTTATAACTTGTTCTCCGTTTTCCATATTTATTATTTTGTAACGAATACAGCTGAGCTGATACGATATAGCAATACATTATTATACACATTAAAGGTTGAGTACAATTTTATTCTTTTTTATTAAAACATCTCTTGGTTACCTTATAGAGTACATTGTATAAACAGGTTAGAGACAGGTTGGTTAGGCGCCTCATTTGGGTTGAGGAATTGTTATGTTTGAATCATAATAACCTGGAATAAGATTTTAAATCATTTTTTATAAAAATATATTGTAGTATATTTGATGTGTAATGTATTACTTACTAATTATATCACCTTTATACTTATATTATAGATTATAAGGATTAACTTTGGTACCAGTATGGGATAATGTGGTTGGTGATTACTACCTTGTTATAGTGGATGCCTATTATCTAATGGGCTATTTGGGCCATTTATACCTAGTGTTTATGACGGAGACATTATTCAATGGGGGGGAGCATAGGGCTTATGCACTTTTCCCTAAACCGGGTGCATTTCTAAACCCAGATTGGTTAGATTATTGAAGACAACATAGTGATTTTTATGAAACCATATTAACTTGTAATCTATGCCCTCCTAATACTGCTCATGGAATGTCACAGCATAGTAAAGGTCTTAAGGTGTTTACTGGATTTGGGCCTCATACGGTGGAATTATTTCCTAAAACGAATGTTCTATCACTACATGCTACAGGGATAGTTTCTATGCATACGGGTGATAGATTGTGTCACAATGGTGGGATGCTTATGTATCCACAACGACGTGCGTTCTAGACTGTATAGCTATGGTAATCTGTGGATATATACACAACGTATTTAGTATATTGTGAAAAGTTTATACTTTAAAAGTACATAGTTTTTTAAAAACCTGTAAGTTAAGGAGAGCTACCTATACTTATAAAATGTAATAAATTACTTTACTTCATAATTAAGCCAGTAAAAGGTATAAATGTAATAAATTTATACTTTATGTAATAAATTTATACTTTATGTAAAGCATTTAAAATATAAATGAAATACAATACCATACTTAGCCCACTAGACCAGTTTGAAATTAGGAACCTATTTAGCATAGACACACCATTATTAGCAAACATGAACCTATCCATAACTAACATAGGGATGTACATGACTATAGCTGCGTTTATAGCTTTCTATTTTAGTGTATTGGCTACAAACCACGCCAAAATTACACCCAACAAATGATCTTTAAGTCAAGAAACACTATACGCAACTATACACAGCATTGTGGTGAACCAAATTAATAGTAAAAACGGTCAAGCTTATTTTCCTTTTATGTATGTATTATTTATATTTATCTTAATTAACAATTTAATTGGAATGGTTCCATATAGTTTTGCTTCAACATCTCATTTTATCTTAACATTCTCACTTAGTTTTACAGTAGTATTAGGTGCAACAGTGTTAGGATTCAAAGAGCACGGGTTAAAATTCTTTTCTTTATTTGTTCCAGCTGGTTGTCCTTTAGGATTATTACCTTTACTGGTATTAATTGAATTCATCTCGTACTTAGCTAGGAATGTTTCTCTAGGATTAAGATTAGCAGCCAACATAAAAAGAGGAGACTAGGTGCCTCATTCTTACTGTGTAAAAGAGCCAAACTCCGGGGAAGCCCTAAAGCTCTAATAACTAAAGGTAAGACGGAAACTTCTTACCTGGCCTCATGAATGATTGAGGGTATAGTAACATCATTAGAGATTCTAGTAATAGAAATGGGTGATCGCGGATCTAAAATAGATAATGAACTATCTGTAAAAGAGCAACGAGTAGACGGTTCTTCCATTAGGTAAAACCAATGGTAAGGTGTACTCTAGTCGCCGGGAAAGCCGGTTCTTGGGCGAAATTAAGTAACCTGAGATTAAAGTTATCACAATAGCCTAGGGGGGAACCCCCTGGGCCATCCCCCTTTTATTTTTTTTTCGACATAATTTCTATGAAATTATTAGAAAAAAAAAATTAGGGGGATAGCCTATCCTTATTTTATACTATTTCTCCTTTTTGTTTTTATTTCCTCTATCGACATAATAGTTGAGAATAAAGAGGGAATTGAAAAGGAAAATAAAGATATAATCGGCAATCTCGTAATGGAAGTATATATCTTTAAAAATTTAAGTAAATAATATAATCTAAGGATGAAGTTGTTGAACGATTATCAGGTCACATGCTTTTAAATATCTTAAGTGGATTTACATATAACATTATGAGTTCTGGTATCATTTTCTTTATCCTAGGATTATTACCATTAGCCTTTATAATTGCATTCTCTGGATTAGAACTAGGTATTGCATTTATACAATCACAAGTTTTTGTAGTGTTATCTTGTTCATATATTAAAGATGCATTAGAATTACATTAAAGGTATATTACCTTATTTT
>NW_026250166.1:0-5460 GCF_024043145.1 Alternaria conjuncta | reverse complement strand
CGACGTAATTACGATTATGCGAAATTACTATCCCTTTTATTTTTTTTCGACATAATTTCTATGAAATTATTAGAAAAAAAATTAGGGATGAGCCCCATCGGGGGTCTTCCCAAAGGGTCAGCCCCTCTCGGGGCTAGAAAAAATTAGGGAGCCTTAGGGACCTAGAGTATTATAGCGGGTAGGATTAATAATTATTAAGTAATAACTCTTCTCCTACGGAGGGCTACGCGCTAGCGCTACGCCCAAATTAGGCGACCCCCTACCATGCAATTAATGATGGTAGTCGGGAAAGGATGTAACAATGAATAACCTAGCAGGAAACCAAAATAATAATTATTTATATTATGAGTAGGTAATCCCCAGAGACTAAACGTTAAATATCCTGTTGATTAACTGGATAATTATATAGTCCATTTATTTTGACACTAATCGAGCTTGTATGAACTATTACTCCTGCTTTAATCTTAGTATTAATTGCTTTCCCTTCTTTCAAATTATTATATCTAATGGATGAGGTTACAGACCCTTCATTATCTGTATTAGCAGAGGGTTTCTTTAACGGTGGCCCTAAATCGTATATATTAAATAAAATAGAAGATACCTATAATTTAGCCTTGCTATTTGTAGGTCAAAGAAAAAATAATATAAATAAATTTAAAATGTATTTTCATACTAGAGTAAGAGCTGCTTCTAGAATAGGTCCTCATGATCAAGATGTCATCTCTGTGATAATCGGTTCACTTTTAGGGGATTGCTATGCTAATAATAGATCTGTAGAAGGTACAAGACTTTGTTATAGACAAAGTATAATTCATAAAGATTACCTCTTTTGATTATATAAATTTTATTATGATAGAGGTTATTGTTCTAATTTAGAACCTAGAGTACATACTATTATTTTAAAAAAAGGTGATAAAAAAACAGAACATTTTAGGTATGAATTTAATACTTTTACTTTTAGAAGCTTTAACTGGATTCATAAGATGTTTTACAAAAAGGGTAAAAAGTATATACATCCTGAAATAGAAAATTATTTAACTCCCTTAGCTTTAGCAATTTGAATAATGGACGACGGAGGTTGAACTAAATATGGTGTAAGAATAGCTACAAATGATTTTAAACTTACAGAAGTAGAATTTCTTATTAAAGTTCTTAAAAATAAATTTAATCTCGATTGTACTATTCAATATTTAAAAGATATAGATAGATATTCTATTTATATTAAAAGTTCATCTATTCTAACTTTAAGGGAATGAATAGTACCTTATTTACACTCCTCTATGCTTTATAAAGTAGGTTTATAAACAATTAAAATTTTTATATTGTGAAAGTTCTTCTAACCCCCTACATATATTCGATAGTCAAGAAATATACATATTTCTAAGAATTTGACAAAATTCTTTTAAAAAAGTTTTATACTTTTTCTGGCGACATGAGTGAAAACAGTTAACATATTATTATTATAATTCGTATCTAAGTAATAATACAAGACTGTCGGTAAATAGTTTATTTTCTTTTATTTATCGCAACAGACTGAGTCATTTGTGGGTGTCAAATTATTTGATGCTTAATATACAGTCGACAAGATTTTAATTAAAATCTGCACCAATGATACTGAAGTTACGAATATCCAGATTTCCTAAATAGTGATGGAGATTTTGTTGAGTTTGATTCTTACTTAGTACCTGAATCTGATTTAGAAGAAGGAGCGTTAAGAATGTTAGAAGTAGATAACAGAGTTATTCTACCTGAAATTACACATACTAGATTTATTCTTACTGCAGCAGATGTTATCCACAGTTTTGCCATACCAGCATTAGGAGTAAAATGTGATGCATACCCAGGTAGATTAAATCAATTCTCTGTTTTAATTAACAGATTAGGAACATTCTATGGTCTGAACCATGGCCAAAACTGTAGTGAACCTACGGTTATAAATCATCAAATTGACGGGAAAGCCCTAAAGGAATCTTAACTAAGTAAGTATGGTAACATAACTTATGGCACAGGTAATGACTCGTGGTACAGTAAAATCAAGATTTATTATTCAATGGGCAATCCGCAGCCAAGTACCAAGTATAAAATATTTGGTATGCAGTTCATCGACTAAACGGTGGTTGGTATTATTCGTAATAATAACGCTTAAGATATAGTCAGCCCCCTCCTGAAAAGGTGCAGAAAAATATAAGTATTCTTTATATTTTTTGTTAAATAGATATATTCATTTGGTTGATTATATTTAGGGATTTCTACGATAGTTTGCTAAACTATTTTAATGTATAAATATTCATACAAAAAAGTAAAGCACTTTTCATTATGGTAGTGTTTGCATTGTACAATTAGTAGAAGTGTTTTTAATAAGCATTACACATTTGATAAACGTATTGGTTCAATAGCTGTTATATCTCTAACTATCCCTGCGGGATGGTCCCCTAGTTTTTTTTGAGTAATTTCTCCAAGAAATTACGTAAAAAAAAACAAAGGGGGGGCAGACCAAAGGGTCAGTCCCCTTTTGGGGACTAGAAATTATAGTGCAACTAGATCTTTTAATTCAATAAGACCTTTGGCAAATAATCCAGAGTCTTTAGCGTTAGATCATATCAATAGTGAAAAACCAACGAATTCATCCATTATTAATACAATATTATTAAATCAAAATTTATCCATTACTGACTCTAAATTAGAAGAATTATTAAAAGTTAAAGGTGTTGAATGGGATCTTCCTATATCTACACCGGAAAATAAACAACTTTTAGCGGAGTTAACAGGTAAATCTAAATATAAAGGTTTCTCGGGTGTATATATCTTTATACATAAAAATACAGGGCATAAATACGTAGGTTCATCTAATTTATTAAGACGTAGAATGGATTATTATTTTAAAGGTGATTTCCCTTTAAGTGGTAAATTTTTACCTTTACTTCACAAAGAAGGGGTAAGAGCTTTTAAATTAATAGTATTTAAATTAGATTCTACTATATTTAGTTATAAAGACTCTTTAATGTTAGAACAGTATTATTTAGTAAATAAAGAATTTAACTTGAATACATTAAGAGTTGTTAACGCAGGATCTTCAAAAGGTGATCCTGTATATGTTTATGATTTAACTTGTAGTACTCTTTATTATCATGCGAAATCTAAGATTGAACTAAAAAGAGTATTAAAAATACACACTGAAACTAGTAAAAAGTTTGTAGATTCTAAAAAACCATATCTTAATAAATTCTTACTATTAAGCTATTACATACCTACTGCTTTAACAAGCAATATTCCGGTGGATAAATTAGTAGAGGTTATGCAAAAAGAAAGAAAAGATATGTATATAGTAGGAACTCGTAGAAGTATATCAGTAGAATTAGAAATTAAAGAAGGAAATGCCTTTGTAAATTCAGATTCTATAGGCCAAACTTTAAATTTCGATTCGTTAACATCTTGTATTGAATACTTAAGAGAATTAGGTTTAACGATTAAAAGAGCCACTCTTACTAAATATATAAAAAATGAAAAAGTGTTTCATAATTTCTTATGTAAATTTTCAGATAATATTTTACCGGATCATTTTTCAGAAGTAGGATTAATAATGGATGAATATAAAAAATTAAAAGTAGATGCAGACTTAGATACCTTAAAAGTGAATAGAAAAAATAAACCTATAGTAGTAAAAGGAGAAAATTTTGAGAAAGAATTTGAAAGTATTACGGATACAATTAAATACTTTGGTACTTTAAATATCAAATTAGATAGAAAAGCTCTTTATCTTCATTTAAAAGACGGTAAAAAATATAAAAACTATTCTTTTTCTCATAAATAACTAAATAATAGTTAAAAAAAATAACATACTTTCTTTGACTGGAGTAGTAATAAGTATTATTCAATTACATTAAATAAACGTAGAAATAACCCGCAATGTTCAGAAATTTGTGGTATCCTTCATTCGAGTATGCCAATTGTTGTAGAATCAGTTTCCTTAGAGAAATTCTTATCTTGATTACAAGAACAATAGTTGGATAAAACCCATCTAATAACTCTAGACCCGCCGGAACGGCGGGCCTTTTCCGCTCCCCAAGGGTCAAAGACCTTCGGAGAGGGGACTAGATAGATTTTATTAAAATAATTGTCTTGTACAATTAACATGTTATGAAAGGTAACACCTTACCAGATAGTATAACATATCCCAGTATATACATCTTATGAAGTAACTGGTTAATTGCAGTCTACAATTTATACAGCAATTAAGGGTGGGGGGAGAAGAGTAAAATAAACTTTTGCTTAAACCCCCCCCCCCCCCATAAAAAAAGAAATTAGCTCCATTGGTAGAGCATCCATTTTACACGCGGCAGGTTAAGTGTTCGATTCACTTATTTTCAACTTATTTTTCATAATTACACACCTATCTTAAAGGGAAAATGGTTAAATTTAACCATAATAAACATAAAAATTCATAGTAATGTAGTAAGGATGTACAATATTAATTAAACTTATAACTTTCATTGCTTTGCCCTAATTTATACCAATAATTCATAACAATATTCTATGTTAAACATATTCAAAAATAAACAAAATAGTTTAAACCGTAAACTATCTATCAATAAAAATTTTCTTATAGGGTTTATTAGTAGTATAACTACTGCTGCGATGGGCTATATATTAAGACTTATTCTTTTAAATTATTTAGAATATGACGTTTTTACTAATCTAGATAATTGAACTGTTAGCTTTAGTTACTTTTGCTCTTTAGGTGGTAGTCGTTTTGTAATTAATGAATGACTTAAAGAAAATACTTTCCGAATGCATTCTTGTGGTGGTACTAACCCAGTTGGGTATATTAGTACTATGCAAGCTCCTAATGATCCAGGTATAGGTAGCTCTACACCAGCTGGTAGTTCTGGTGCTTTAATTACAGATGATCGTTTAAAATTACAGCAAAGACTTACTAAAATAGAAGAAAAAGTACAGTACTTTGGGGAACAATATGACGCTGCTAAATATGATTTGGATCAAATTGTACCTAAAAGAGCTTTTTTCATAGAAAGAGGTGAGGAACACCTATGACAAATGGAACATCAAAAAGCTGTTTCTGCAATAAATGATTGTCGTACTAATCTATCTAGTGAATTGAGAATGCAACAAATATTAAAAACCAAATTAGAAAACGAAGATTATTCTATGTCTTCTGCATCTGCTACTACTAAACGTAGCTTCACTCATAGTTCTATGTCTAATGATGATTTCAGTACACGTATTAATAAACGTACATCTGATAATCAATAATTTTATGTAGTTAAAAGCTTTAAGTTAATACATAAAAATAACTTATATAGTTTACCAAATTATTTATAATTGCATTCTCTGGATTAGAACTAGGTATTGCATTTATACAATCACAAGTTTTTGTAGTGTTATCTTGTTCATATATTAAAGATGCATTAGAATTACATTAAAGGTATATTACCTTATTTT
>NW_026250165.1:0-5817 GCF_024043145.1 Alternaria conjuncta | reverse complement strand
TTCTAGCAATTTATTTAAAAAAATTTCGTCGAAAAAAAAAATAAAAATCAAATATAACCCCCCCCCCCCCAAAAAAAAAAGTTCCTCAGCGTGTTATTTAACTTTTTTTTTTACATATATAAATATAGTAAAAAAAAAGTAAGAAGAAAACTGAGGCTGCTGCGCTGAGAAGACGCCGAGGCTAAATTTATTTCAAACTATGGTACAAATAATTATAGAGGGCAGTTTATACCTCATGTTTAAATGATTATTTGTTAATGGCTATTATAATAGTAAGATAGACTAGATTTATTTTTACTTATATAATAGCTATATAATAGTTATGAAAAGGGTAAAGAATAATTTTAAATGTTATATATAGTTAATGAAATGACATTTAGTGGTTATAGTGTAGTTAATTTAGATTTATTGTACATTATTGCTATCTTATTAGGTATATTAGTTATTATTAGTAAAAATCCTGAAAACACATTCTTTGGGATCAAACCATCAAATTCCGGGGACCCCTTAAAGCTTTATGATACCAAGCAATAGTTGAAAAACTATTAGTGGATGAACTAATCACTCATGTATGGTAATAAGTCATAAGATGATCCTTTCTATTATATTAGTTTCTTTTTTTTAAAAAAAAAGAAACAAACTAAAGGAGAAATAGGCAATCGCGGATCTAAATCAGTAACATAATTACTGTAAAAGAGCAACGATTAGACGGTGGTTAGTAGTAGTATTAGAGTAAATAATATTACTACTTAAGGTATAGTCTACATATAAAAAAAGAAGATATGTGGATATAAAGAATCTTAATCTAAATTTACTTAAGTTTTATTTTGATTTAGACTCAGATGGTGTATCCTCCTCCTCTAACCATAACAATACTCTGTTACAATCCCATGTATCCCAACCTCACCAATTAAATGGTCTCTTAATAAGGTCATATCATACGAAATCTTTAAGTAGCCTACATACTCCTTTAGAGTTAAATCCTTGATTTATAACAGGGTTTGCTGATGGGGAAGGTTCATTCTCATTAAGTGTTAGAGATATAGACATGCTTACTAAAAAAGGAAGAGTACTCTATGTATTTTCAATAGGATTACATAAGAAAGACGAAGATATATTAAGAAGTATCCAATCTACTCTAGGGATAGGAAAAATATATACACAAGGAAAACAAGGAGTACAATTCCGCGTGGAATCTAAAAAAGAATTATTGATTTTAATAGAACATTTTGATAAGTATCCTTTAATAACCAAGAAAAGTAAAGACTTCCTATGTTTTAAAAAAGCGATTTTCTTGATAAAAAACAAAGAACACTTAACAAAGGAAGGTTTACTAAAGTTAGTTTCTCTAAAAGCTTTAATGAATAAAGGTCTTACTAGTGAATTAAAAGCTGCCTTTCCTGATCTTGTTCCAGCAAATGAACTAGGAATATCTGATTCAACTCTATCTCCAGATTTAATCATAGATCCTTGTTGATTAGCAGGGTTTGTATCAGCGGAAGGTTGTTTTATCATCAGTATACATAAATCTACATCTGTAAAAATAGGATATCAAGTACAGTTAAGATTTGTACTAAGTCAACACATAAGAGATAAAGAGTTATTTGAATATTTCGTAAAATACTTAGGATATGGTTATATAGCTGTAGATAGAAAAGCGGTAGATTTCATAGTTACGAATTTTTCGGATTTAAAAGATAAATTCTTACCTCTATTACACTTACAACATCCCATAGTAGGTTATAAATATTTAGATTATTTATATTTTATGCAGGCTGTAGAAATGGTGCAAAAAAAACACCATTTAACAGAAAAGGGATTAAATAAACTACGTGAGATACAAGTATCCATGAACAGTGGAAGAAATAACACACCTTCACAAGATACCGATTCAGGTACAACAGATTAAACTATGTGTTTTGTGTGTGTGGGTGATATAAGAGGGATGCTTCGCGGCTTAGCAGTTAAAGAGAATATTATAGAGGAGGCTTTTTTTTTTACTTGTGATAGTATCGGTTTTATTTTTAATAGGTTTATTTTTATGTATATCTGCTTATTTAATTCTAACAGGATTAAACTTTATAGGATTATCATACTTATTAGTATATGTTGGGGCAGTATCTATCTTATTTTTATTTATATTAATGTTAATAAATGTTAGAATATCTGAACTATTAATAGATAGTATTAATAGTATACCTTTAGCTATATTAGTAGGTAGTTTCTTTAATTATTTTGTAAATAATGTTTTACCATATATGGTTATGACTAATAATTTACTTTATCATTTTAGCATTAAAAAAAATTTAACGAATGTTACATCTGTGTCATGAGATGGATATTTAGCAGAAACTTCTCATATAACAAGTATAGGAAATATACTGTATGGTAATTATTCAATATGATTAATAATTACATCCATTATATTATTACTAGCGATGGTTGGGGCAATAGTTATAACTCTAAAGCCACAAACGAATGCAAAATAATAAAAAAATAATAATGATAGTACGTCTTTCCTTTTTGTTTCTTAAAAAAAAAGAAACTTTTTAAACAAAAAAAAAAGGAATTAGCTCAATTGGTAGAGCATCCGTTTTACACGCGGCAGGTTAAGTGTTCGAATCACTTATTTCTTATTACTTATATATGGTAAGTAAATATATTTATAGAGATCTTAGCTTAATGGTAAAGCGTATGACTTTTAATCATTCTCATAAGGGTTCAAGTCCCTTAGATCTTAAAAAACATACACGGCTATAGGTTAATGGTAGACCATTCATTTATTTAAGTAATACCATCTAATTAAGCAATATCGTATTTCTAATTAGAGAAAGTTAATCTATATAAGCAATAAATAGTTAGATGAAGTATTAATGCCTAATACTGTTAACATTGTGAGGTTATAGGCTGCAAATCTTTACTAACTACAGGGTAAGATTAAATATAATAAACAATTCAAAAGTAAGGTTGATTAACTACCAACCAAATTTCAATATAAGGCATATAATATCCTTAGGTTTAGGTTTATTGCTATTGTTCCTATTGCTATTGTTTCTGTTTGTTTATTTTTTTTTTTTCAAATGAAAAAAAAAAGAAACTAAACAAAGATACAGGTTTATCTCACGAGTTTTCATCTGTTTGTTTATTTTTTTTTTAAGCTGCGTAATTTTTTTCTAGCAATTTCCACGAAATTGCGTCGAAAAAAAAATAAGAGGAAAAAAGATTAAAAAGTTAGAGCATTTTATATAGGAATATGCATTAAACAATAGTAATAAATAGAAAGAATTCGCCTCCGGGGATTTTATTAAAACAAAAAAAAAACGGCTATAGGATAATGGTTAGTCCAATCGTCTTCCAAACGATGTGTACCGATTCGACTTCGGTTGGCCGTATAGGGTCAGTAACTTAATGGTAGAGGACTTTCTTGTCACGAAAGTAGATATCGGTTCAAGCCCGGTCTGACTCGTACTCTATTATAATGAACTTTATAATTCTATTTTTATTTTTTAATTTCATACTCTTCCACTCTCTATTTAACTTTTACAATCTACTAAGTTAAATTCTTTATAAAAAGCCATTCTACACTTAACTTTTCAGTTTTATAGTTAACATCCATACTACACTTAACTTTTAAGTTATATAGTTAACATCCGTTATAGGTTTAACTTTCATAGTTAACTCCAATTCTAGTAAAATTTTTTATAAATTTTATACAATTCACACCGCAAAAGGAAAAGTTGCTATAGGTAAGGCGAGATATTTGCTAAATATTGTGTTTAACACCTGGTGGTTCAAATCCACTCTTTTCCGAATATAGATATAATATTTATACACATCTGAAGGGATAAAGTTTTACACATCTAAACGGATAAAGTTTTTACACATCTAAACGGATAAAATTTTCACGCAGCTAAAAGGATAAAGTTTTTACGCAGCTAAAAGGATAGAATTTTTACACATCTAGACAGATAGTATACGTTATACATAATTACAATAATTTCATTATTTTGAATGTAGTATTTATGTAATATATTTATATTTGTTAAGTCTTCATTAGGTAATTATATTGAAAACAATAACAAATCTTTTAAAGGATTAATAAATAGTCTAGTTAATTTCAAAAATCGGGTTATTAACATTAGTATCGTTTAATTTTAAACATCATTTTATATAAAATGATAGTTCAATTTTATATAAGGTGTTATTAATAATTTTAAAAAAGAGTATAGTTTAATTGGTAAAATAGGAAGCTTCAAACTTCAAATTTCCAGTTCAAGTCTGGATGCTCTTGTTATAATATAATGAAAAAATTTATAAGCTTATATACTTTTATTTAATACTTTTAAGTAATCTTTCCATTGTTTTAAATTTTCATATACTATATGTGTTATAAAGGTTCCTTAGCTTAATAGGTAAAGCGCATTCTTGATAAGGATGTGATCGACGTTCAATTCGTTGAGGAATCAAAAAGGTGCGTTAGTTAAATTGGTATAACCACATGCTACGGACATGTTCTTACAAGTTCGAGTCTTGTGCGCACCTGCACTTTAAGTATTTATAAGCTATTTCATTTATTAAAATCCCCGGAGGCGAATTGTGCACACCTATACTACCCCCCCCCCGCAAGCTGGCGGTTATTTTTTTTTTCTTTTGCTTAACTGTTTGTTTATTTTTTTTTATAAAAAAAGAAACTAAAGCAATAAACCATTGAGAAAAAAAAAATTAGCCCTCCAGTTTCTTTTAACTTTTTGATGTATATAGGATATATCCTACAAAAAAAGTAAGAAGAAAGAGGGGCTGTAATTTTTTTTACATAGGATATATGCAAAAAAAAGAAATAACTGGGAAATATGAACAATATATTATATCTTTTTTTTTATAGTTTCTTTTTTTTCTGTTAAAAAAAAAAAGAAACAAACAGAACAAATACAAACGGTTTGGACCCCCCCTCTTTCAGGGGGGGGCCTAAAAAAGAGAATTGACTGAGTGGTTTAAAGTGATAAGCTTGAAACTTATTTGATTGAAAGATCACATCCGTTCGAATCGGATATTCTCTGTTATATCTTTATAGATTCTCTTTTTTATTTTTATAAATAGATTATCTATCCCACAATATAAAGATATTATCTTGTATTTTTATAAATAGATTATCTGTTATACAATATAAAGATAGTATCTATAGTTAAATAGTACATTGTATAAACAGGTTAGAGCCAGGTTGGTTAGGCGCCTCATTTGGGTTGAGGAATTGTTATGTTCGAATCATAATAACCTGAAATGGGATTTTAAATCACTTTTATATAAAAATATATAGTAATGTATTGGATATGTAATGTATTATTTCATAATGTTATTACCTTATATATTTAGATTATAGATTATAAGGATTAACTTTATGGCTAGTATATAAAGAGACTATTATAGAATAATTAAAGGCTGTATATTAAACCATTAGTACCGTAAAAATGATGGCTTAGTTATCGTTTATTAGGGAAAAGGGTAGAAGAATTTCTATAAAAAAAAACGAAGTGAATTGAAGTATCTTATTAGCTTCAGGAAAATAAATCAAACGAGATTCTATTAGTAGTGTGAATGAAAATAGATATAGGCTTAAAGTAAAATGGATATATCTGTTTGAATATAGGGGAACCTTCCTCTAAGCCTTAATATAATATACAAGCGATAGAGAATAGTACTGTGAAGGAAGTATGTAAATAGTAGTCTTATAAGCAGCTCAAGGTAAGTTTAATAAACATATGAGAGCGTACCTTTTGTATAATGGGTCAGCAAGTTCTAGTTAGATGCAAGCAAGTAGTG
>NW_026250164.1:0-6235 GCF_024043145.1 Alternaria conjuncta | reverse complement strand
AGTAGTTCTAATATCTATAAATTATATAATTCTAGTAATAATAAGACTATTAGAGCTAGAGATTGTAAAATTATAGAAGGTTATTATTATAAGCCTAATAATAACGTAAATATTAATAAAATATTTATAAAACTAGAAGATCTTTCTTCTAATAATAATAATAATAATATTATAAAAGAAGACTTTAGTAAAATAGAATCTATTACTAGTAATAATAATAATAGTAAAATTATTATTAATAATAGTAATAGTAATATTATTATTAATAATAACTCTAAATTTAGAGATTCTAAAGATAAGTTATTAATTAATAATAATAATAATAACTCTAATAAAAGAGTTATTTCTTCTAATAATAATAATAGTTTAGTAGAACTAGACGATAATTATTCTAAAGATAAACTAGCTATTAATTCTACTATTATTATAGAAGATAATAGCTTTAATAGTATATTAAATATTAATACTAGTAAAAACAATTAGAATACTCTTTATAATAATTCTATTATAGAGAATATTTTAAATACTAGTAATAATAGTTTAATAGAACCTAAAAGTTATAAAGAAGTATTAAATAGAAAAGATAAAGATCTATATCTAGCTGCTATAAAAATAGAAGTAGATAATCTTATTAAAACTAATACTTAGAATATAACTAATAAACCTAATAATATTAATATTATTAAAGGTAGATAGGTTCTTTCTAAGAAATTAAACTTAGATAATACTATTAAAAAATATAAAGCTAGATAGGTAGCTAAAGGCTTTCTACAAAAATATAATATTAATTATAAAGAAACCTTTGCTTCTACTAGTAAGCCTAGTATTATTAGGCTATTATTAGCTATTTTCTGCTATCTAGATTAGGAAATCTATACTTAGGATATTAAACAAGCTTTTTCTAATGCAGAAATAGATAATAATAATATTTATATACAATTGCCTATAGGCCTAGAAGAATATATCTTAAAAAAGGCTTTAAAAGATATTACAGATAAAAGTTTAATAGACTTTATTAATAAAGCTATTTTAAATAAAGACTTTAATAATCTAGTTTGTAGATTAAATAAAGCTTTATACAGTCTAAAACAAGCTTCTAGGCAGTAGTAATTATTTTTAACTAAAATTCTAGAACAACTAGATTTTAAAGTTTTAAATATAGATAATAGTATTTTTATACATAATACTAAGCCTATTGTATTAGCTACATATATAGATAATATATTAGTATTTACTAAAAATATAAATCTAGTTAATAAGTTATATAAGAATTTAACTAGAACTTCTAAATTAGAAATAACTAATTTAGAAGAAATTAAAGAATTTCTAGGCGTAGAAATAATTAGAGATAGATCTAAGAGATCTTTAATTATAACGTAAAGAAGTTTTATTAATAAACTATTATTTAAATATAATAAGCTTTTAAATAAGCCTAAATCTATACCTTTACTTATAGAAGTTAAATTATCTAAAAATCTAGAAGATAGTTCTATTATTAAAGACTATTAAAAAGAAATAGGTAGTTTAATTTATTTAACTATATTTACTAGGCCTAACCTAGTTTATAGTGTAAATTACCTAGCTAGATTTATATCTAATTCTAGTCTAGAACATTATAAATACTTAAATTTTATATTTAGTTATTTATTAAAGACTAGTAATTACAGCTTAGATTTAACTCTATAATCTTTAGAATCTAATAATTCTAATAATAATACTATTAATAATATTAATAATAGTATTAATTTATTAGGTATTAGCGATTTAGATTAGAGGGGTAATTTAGATTCTTAAAAATCTACTATAGGCAATATATTTATTTTAAATAATTCTAAAAGTAATTATAATAATAATATTACTATTAGTTAGATTTCTAAACTGTAAAAAACTATAGCTATTTCTAGTGTAGAAGTAGAATATATAGCTTTAAAAGAAGCTACTAAAAAAAGTTTATATCTTAATAACTTTATTAAAGATCTTTTTAATAATAATTCTATTAAAGAATTTAGTTCTATTTTTAATAGAACTAACATTATTAAAATAGATTCTTTAAGTGCTATAGAACTAGCTAAAAACTCTGTTTTTTACGCTAGAACTAAGCACGTAGATATAACTTATTACTTTATTAGAGAAAATCTGCTAGATAATAAAATAAATCTAGTTTACGAAAATACTAGTACTATTCTAGTAGATAATCTAACTAAACCTACTAGTTATCCTAAATTTAAGGATTTTATAAATAGAATTAGTCTAGTTAAACTAGATTAATTATTTATAACTAGTTATTATTATTATTATTTATAATAATAAAAATAGTATATTAATACTATTACAGGGCTTAGGTTTTTAACCCCTAAGTTCTTATACTTTAGAGATTCTAGTCTAGGCTTTATATTTAGTTATTATTATATAACTATTTATATTAGCAAATAGAAATAAAAATAGAAATAGGTTTTTAGTTTTAAGATAGTTATTAAAACTTCTTATATAAATTGTTATTAATAAGTTAGTTTTAAAAACTACTTATATTTTCTTATTATTTAGTTATTATAAACTGTAGCTTAAGAGAGTGTGTAAAGATTATAATAACTTAGTTATTATTATCTTTTTATTATTATTAAGCTTTGTTAAGATTACACTTATTGTAATTTCTTAACAAATTAGAAAAATTTCTAGTAAATCTAATTGCTTACGTAATTAAGATTTTAGTAGCTAGTTTTAATCTGCTATACTAGAAGATTCTAAAACACCTCTATTTATCTTAGCCTAGTTAGTATTAGAGTTATTACGTAATTTAATAACTCTTATCTTCTTATCTCTTTTTCTGTAATTGCTAAAAGATCTAGTAATAAACTAATTATTAGTCTATGCAATACAACGCATAGACTAATATAATTAGTACTAGTCTAGATTATAAATCTAGAAGATAAGAAGAATTTAGCGGACTTAGATTATAAATCTAGAAATTAAGCAGATTTAATTATAAATCTTTATCTTTAGGCGGAAATAGGCAGATATTTACGTAATTATTCTAGTAGCTATTTTCTATAAAAGAAATAGCAATTCTCTATAGTTATTCTTTACCTAGCAATAATATTATTACCTTTTACTTATTATCTACTCTACAATTAATTATTGCAATCTTTATTAGTTACACTATTTATTATAGTATTTAACTACTTTGTTCTAACAAAGCTATATTCTATTATTAGAGAATAGTTATTATTACCTCTCTATTCTTTACATCTATATTATAATTATATACTATATTACTTAACTATATTATACTTATATTTCTGCACTAGTATACTTAATAAAGTAATAATATACTATTATAAATTAATTAGTATAGTTTTATACTATACTAAAGTTTCTACTACTTTTTATAGCTAGTAAAGTACTTAATTTCTTATATAAAATCTTTTTTATTTATAATAAGCTTAATAAAGCTAGATTAGTTTTAGATATAATATCTAAATAATATAGTCTTTTATCTAACATAGTAAGCTACTAGAACTAAACTATTATAATTACTTATATATTTTAATAAAAGCTTCTTCTTTTAGAAGTATACTACTTACTCTTTTTATATTCTATATCTTTAGCTATAGTTTATACTTTACTTAATACTTCTAACTAGTAAATATATAGTAAGAAAAATAAGTTATTTTACCTATAAGATAAGAGTAGGTAAACCTAATAAGCTATCTTTTAAAAGCTATAAGTTAATACTATTTCTAGTTTATATCTTTATAGGTCTAAGTTAGCTTATAATTAGTAGAAAGACTATATAAAGTTTTATAGTCTATCTTAGAAAATCTTATAATATATACTAGTTTAGAGAGATATTTATATAGTATAGGTAAGTAATATAACTTATTATTATATTAAGAATATATCTTCTTATAATCTTAGTTCTTAGTATATAGTAGTATATATTCTTTTAAAAACCTCTAAAAATCTAAGTAAATATTTAAAGCTTATAGCTTTTAAACTTAATAAGCTTAGATTCTATAAGAAATATAAAATAAAAAAGATATATTTATTTTATTTACAATATTATTAGATATATAGAGATACTTAGAAATGTTTATAGAAGTTATATAAGAATCTTTTTACTTTTAAAAAGCTTTTCACAAAAGTAATAAGTAAGAAAAAAATTAGAAAGAAATAATAATTAATATTTTAGATTTTAAAGTATTCTAAGCTTTTTCTTAAGATAAAACTAAGAAGTAGAAAAGAAGTAAAGTATAGTAATTAAGAACTTTTTATTAGTAAAGACTCTAAATCTATTCTTTATCTACTTATAAGGCTTTTTAAATTAACTAATATAAAATAAAAGTAGATATCTTAATAAGTAGACTAGAAGTAGTATATCTATAAAATATAGTAGTACTAACTATAACTTTATTAAATATACTAGTATTAAGAAAAATATTAAATAGTTAAGTAATATAATATATATATTAATATAATTACGTTCTCTACGTTCTTAAATTTCTAGTAAATAGTAGTATATATCTTTTAGAAAGATTTAGAAATTAAAACTAAGCTAAAATATTTAATAATATTAAATCTAATATAAAAGTAGAAAAATAAGAATCTAAAATTTAACTTAGAATTTATTAAGAATAAAAGTATATAAGTATTTTCCGCGCTTAAAATATCTTTAGAAGTATATTTAAAAGTTATAAATATATTCTATTACTTTTTAAACGCTTTATCTTAAAGTAAAGAATAGTATAAGCTAAAACTATAAGAAGATAGCTATATATATATTAAGACTTTTATATTTATATAAAGCTTTTTTTAGAAAAAGAATAATAAAGTAAGAATAAAGCTAAAAAGTATTTTAGTAGTAAGCTCTAGTAGTTTATAACTTTAATTTTATATATTATAACTCTAAACCTACTATATAATAGCTATTCTAATAGAAGAGTCTTATATATATACAATTATACTAAACTCTTTAGTTATTCTAAAAAAGTAAAAACTTCTACTCTATTCTAGTTCTTTCTCTATTTATTATTCTTTTATTTATATTTTTATATTTTCTATACTTTTCTAATTCTTCTTTATATCTATCTTTATAACTATTATTAACTTTAATAATATATTAAATAATTCTATAACTTTCTAAATTTTAAGAATATCTACTTTATTATTAATATTATATAAGAGTAGTTTAAATCTAAAACGTTTCTAATTATAAATAGATAATAGCTCTCTACTAAATATCTTAATAATTATAAGTAAAATTTAAGATATACTTTATCTAAGGTATACGTAAAAATACGCTAAGTTTTTCTAGCTTAGCTACTAATACTTTAGTAAATAGCTTATCTTAATAAAGATTACTAAATAACTAGTATAATTACTTTATAATTTTATTAAAATTAAAAAAGGTATTTATATAACTATAGGTTATTAGTTAAAGAACTATTAGATTAGATTTAAAAATAAATGTACTATATACTCTAATATATAAGTTAGTATATCTTTTTATAGTTTTTTAACCTCTCTAGGTCTAAGAGATAGAGTCTATAGTGTACTTTTTTAAAATTATATAATTACGTAATAATACGTTACTATATAAGACTCTAAATTTAATCTTTAAAATCTTTAATATAAGCCTAGATTTATAACTTATAACTTTATACTACTTATACTTATACTACTAATATAATAATTACTATATACGTAATTTTAATACACTAACTACTTTTAATTTATAATATAATACTAATAGCTATTTAGACTATTAACTAGTACTAGTACTACTTTTATATAATTATATAATACTTAAAAGAAACTAAGTAAGCTATAGTAAGTCTAATACTAGTATAAAGTTTTTAAACTAACATAAGATACTTATATAAAGCTTATATAATTACTTATATAATTACTAGTAATCTATATTTTATATATAATTATCTCTAAGCTTAGCTATATTAGCTACTATATTATATAACTTTTATAGTCTAATACTATATTCTTTATATATTTAGCGCCTTCTAAATTAACTAAAGTACTATTTGTAAAGATTATAATAACTTAGTTATTATTATCTTTTTATTATTAAGCTTTGTTAAGATTGCACTTATTATTATTTCTTAACAAATTAGAAAAATTCCTAGTAAATCTAATTGCTTACGTAATTAAGATTTTAGTAGCTAGTTTTAATCTACTACACTAGAAGATTCTAAAACACCTCTATTTGTCTTAGCCTAGTTAG
>NW_026250163.1:0-6357 GCF_024043145.1 Alternaria conjuncta | reverse complement strand
CTACTTCTTAGCCTAGTCTATTTTACTAGTAGATAACTAGTATAAGATACTAAACTTCTTAGTATTTACTATAAAAATCTATCTAATAGTATACTTTATAATATATTTCTCTATAATAGTTTTATTACTATTATTCTCTAATATTATAAAAGGTATAACTATAATAAGTCTATTAAGATTATCTATTAATTTTTATCTAAGATAGTTAGTTATTTACTTATATAGTATCTTTAGCTTATTTATTCTTTCTATACACTTATTCTCTCTCTTACCTTAGATAATATTTAGAATCTTTACTTATAATAAACTATAAGTAGTTTACTTTAGCCTAATATTAAAGATAAGTAGCCTATTACCTTCTAGCGTCTTTATACTATTATTACTATATATATAGAGAAATATATAGGTATATAAATTAATATTAGTACTATACGCTATCTTATTATTACTTTTAGAAGAAAAGTAGATAGTAAATACGCTAAGTTAATCTAAGAGAACATTAATAAAATAGTAGATAACTAAGAGGCTAAAAATTATAAAATATAAGCTAGGTACTTAGTAAGAATAGAAGCTATTATCTACTTCTAAAGTATTATTATAGTATTTAATAAAAAGTTTAAGAAAGCTTATAGATAGTATAAAGTATTTATAAAATAGTATAAGACTTTTAAGTTCTTTAATAATAATAAATTAAATAATATTATTAGAGACCTATTTACTTTCTTAGCTAACTATATAGAATATAATATACTATAGTTATAGCTACTTCTTTACGTAAACTTTAGCTCTAACGCTAAGTTCTACTCTAGGTAAGAAGCTATTATTTACGCTATTATACGTAGTAATACTATTATTACTTATATTATAAGTATAGGTGCTAGTAAAAGTTTTATATTTCTTCTTCTCTATTATTAGTATTACTATAGCTAAAGTATAATTATTATCTCTTTTACTATATTATAATAGAACCTTATAGCCTAGTGTAAAAAGTATTCTATCTCTACTATAGTTTAGTAGAATAGCTATTATAATAAATTAGCTTCTATTATTCTTACTATACTAAAGTGCTTTAGTAAACTAGCCTTTATAGATATATTATACTACTTATAATATATAACTAAGTATCTACTAGAGAGAATTATTATAGATAAGTTTTACTATATACTTCTAAAGAACTATAAGTACTAGCGTTACTTTTTTAAACTAGATAAGATTACTCTCTTTAGCGTATAACTAACTCTTCTATCTATAACTATTCTTATCTACTACTAGGCTGCTGCTTTTTAATATATATATCTATCTTTCTAAACTATTCTATTTTATAAGTCTACTAACTATTCTAAGTTATTCTAGTAAGTTTACTTAGTTTAACTTAATAAGAAAAATAATTAGTTTATACTAGCTAAGTCTATTTATAGATAGGTAAAGAAGCTTAGAAAGACTTTAGTATATATTCTACTTATAGAGAAAGCCTATAGTTTTAGTTAAGCCTTAGATTATAATATATATATAGCTAAAATATTAATAAATCTATATTAGTGTATATAAGCGTTATTTTCTATAAGCGCTAATAGCGTTCTTATTACTATATCTACGTTTCTAGTAGGTATTAATATTAATAATATCTAATACGTTTTATAAATTAGATTACCTAACTACTTTATTAACTTAGTGTAGAGTAGTAGATAAGCTAGTTATAATAAAAGGTCTACTATTATTTATATTCTTTATTTCTCTACTTTATTAAGTTACTATTACTATAAAGCCTCTAACGCTAATTACGTAACTATTAATATATTTATATAACTAAATATAAAATATCTTATATATTACTATAGCGTTCTAGTAGAGTACTTTAATAGTTTTATTAATTAGTACTTCTATTAAGAGAAGAAAGAATTATATAATATTTACTATAATTACTAAAAGAATACTATACTAGTATTCTCTACTTCTAAGCCTACTATTACGTTCTTACTTTCTACCTCTATAGTAACCTAAACTAAGTACTAGGTAGATAAGAAACTTATATTACCTAGTAAAGATCTTCTTATATTATCTCTCTACGCCTATAAACTCTCTAGTAGCTATTTCTACTAGTAAGGCCTACGTAACGCTAACTATAGTTATTCTATTAGATTCTCTAGTATTTCTTATACCTATCTCTCTAGTCTGCGTAAGAAGCGTATTATATCTACTTCTTCTACTACTTATACTACGCTTAGTTATTCTATAGCTATAACTAGTTCTACTACTAACTCTTTAGAATACTACTATTATATTATAAAGTAATAGTAGAAGTTAGTATTTAACTACGCTACTATATTATAGAAGAATAGAAATTATACTTATCTTTTTAATAAAAAGTTCTCTACTATATAGTAATTCTAGATTAATATATATATACTTTACTTTACTAATAGTCTAGATTACCTCTATATATGCTATAACTAGTACCTTATTAGAGAGCTTATAAAATACTACTAAATTAGTAAGATAGAAAAGAAATAGAGAAAGAGTATATATTTTTAGTATATAATACTAATAAACTCTTATCTAAAGTGCACTAATATAGATAACTATGTAGATTAGTACGCTATTATAAATGCGTAGATTATACTATAGAAATATACTAGTATATAGCGCAAATAGATATACTATATATAATAAGCTAGACTATTATTTAACTTAGAAAACGCTATAAACTTCTAGATATATTTTAGTAAGATAGTTTACTATAGAAATAACTATAAAGTTAATTATCTATTACTAGATTTAAACTAGATTACGTATACGTTCTTTCTAAATAGATATAACTTTTAGCTCTTATTAGCTAATAAGCCTAGCGCACTCTAACTATTATTCTTATCTTTTTATTTCTCTATAGCTACTATACTATTTTAAGCTATCTATAGTTATAGTCTATACTATTTATACTAACGCCTTCTTACTACTTTTATAAATATAGTTTATTTTATCTATAAGAGCCTACGTTTAGATAGATATATATAGTAAGATTAACTTAAGTTATCTCTAGAAAGTTTATATCTATATCTAACGTGTTAAGTAAAAATAGATAGAAAGAGCTTATTTACTATTATCTCTAACGTAACGCTCTTAGTATTATAAAATAGTATTTATCTAAAAGTTTATTCTAAACTAGTTTCTTTTATATAAATAAGGCTAAGCGCTATTAGCTATATATTAACTACTATTATAGAACTTTATAAATAGGTAGATCTTCTATAAAGAGTAGTCTATTCTCTACTAGAGTACTATAGTAAATACGTTACTATAGTCTAATCTATAAGAGTAGGCGTCTTTTTAGAAGTATAAGATTTTTAATACTCTAATATATAGTATATATAGTAGATAATTATATCTTACTTTACTATATTTAGTTAGTATAGTTATCTATATCTTTACTACTAAGATTACTTATTTATCTCTACTTTTATTTTATATATACCTAGTATACTCTATAGCTCTATTTTCTCTACTTTCTTTTTTATCTATTATACTCTTTATAGTCTAGCGTTCTATAAGTACTATACTAGTGCTTCTACTAGCGCTTTACACTAGTAAATGTTATTATATAGCTAGTATTTATTTATTCTTTTAGTATTTTCTTTTTCTTTTATAGTATCTTTTCTTACTATATCTTTATCTTATAGTATCTACTAAAGTATCTTCTCTATCTAACACTTTTAGAAGCTTTCTATCTTTATAGTGTCTACCTCTTACTCTTACTTAGTCTATTCTAGTCTATAACTTTATAGACATTAACTCTACTTTTCTTTTACTAGATTTTCTAGTAGTTTATCTACGCCTACTTTATTATATATACTACCTTTACTATTATTATAGCTTTTTTCTTTTCTATTATTTTACTATCTATCTAGCTACTAGTACGCGTCTAAGAAGATCTTATTAAGAATAATTTAGAAAATAGTACTAGTAACGTAGAGTCTATTACGCGTATACTAGTTATTAGATTATTTCTTCTCTACTTCTATACTACTACTAGACTTTATAGATTAGAGAAGATCTACGCTATTTAGTTCTAGATTACCTTATTACTATATTTTAGAGTTAGCGCTAACTAGTTATAAACTAAGGCTAATAAACTATAACTCTTCTATAATTACGTTATAGCGTACGTAAAGTAACGTAGCTACTTACTTAGCTACTATATATTATTAGTTAAACTAATTCTTATATAGGCGCGCGCTATAATATATTAAGATAGTAATACTATTATTAATCTTACCTCTATCTACACTAAAGAGTAGACTACTACCTACTAGGTAGCCTATTTTATCTTTTTTATATAAAATACGTTATTTAATTCTATAAATCTATACTTCTTCTATTAATATATTCTAGCTTAGTTTTATAATAACTACGCTTATAGTATTTTTATATATTTTTATAAAAAGAATATAAACTAGATATTATAGCGTAAGCGTAGAGATAAAGCTAAGTAGAACGCTACTATAGTAGGCTCTTCTACTTTCTTTCTTATCTTATCTAAGCTATTTCTTTATATACTAGGCGCTTCTACTTACTTTTAATATATTATTAATATACATTCTAACTTTATTTACTTTACTAGTGTATATAAACTTATAACTATAAAAGATACTAATATTACTAAGAACTTTATCTATATATTATTTTATCTTATAGAAGATAGTTTAGACGCTAGATCTATACTAATTAGTTCTAAGTATTTTATATATATTAACTATAATACTTCTATAGACTAGATTAATAATAGTGTAATTAATATAAAAAACTATAGTATAAATCTTATTATCTAATAAATTCTTACTCTAAAAGTAAAGTCTTCTAAGATAGTATAAGTTATAATTAAGAATCTCTAGGTATTTACTAAAGACTATAATATCTAGTCTATTAAATATCTTTAGGCTCTTATTACTACTAGTAAAGAGCTTTTAGATTCTACTACTAGATCTCTACTTACTATAGCTAAGAATACTAAAAACTTTAAAGTTTATTACTATTATATCTTAAGAAGAGCTGCTAGCTATACTAAGAGCGCTATTCTACTTAGTAAGATAATAGAAATAGCTATCTCTACTACTAGATTAGATCTAAGTAATAATAGTAAATTTATATTTCTAATTAACTATATAACTTATATAATTACCTAACTTTATTATATAAAGAATTAGAGTTAGATTCTTTACTTTTACTAATAAATCGCTAGCGCCTACACTAGCTATCTACTACGTTTCTTTATCTTTTATAGCTATAATTATTTATACTTAACTATTAAAATCTATCTCTAGATATTAATAGTAGTATTATAACTATATACGCTCTATTTTTTAATACTTACTACGCTCTATACACTATTATACGTTATTATTAGAGTTACACTAATATAGATAGTTAAAGTTTACGTATAACTCTAAGTAGACTATATAGGCGTTTTATAGTATATTAAGAACACTAAGTCTATATATATTATCTTTCTATCTACTCTTTAGCGTTAGTACTTCTATATCTACTCTATAATAGGTAGACTTACTATATAATATCTAGCGCTTCTATTTACTAATTACTAGTCTTAGTGTTATTATTACTATAGCGCACGCATACGTTACGCCTACTACCTACTATAGTAAGTCTATACTAGGTATTATAGGTTGCCTCTATCTACTTAAGATATATCTTATTTTAGTGTAATAAATTAACGCTTATAATACTTTATAGTTTATCTATATATAGTATATCTATTATTTCTCTTATTAACACTACTATATTAAATATATAGGTTTAGTTTTTTAAGTTTATATAATACTACGTAAGTTACTCTATTTATATTATTATAATATCTACGTAGGTTACTTTATTTATATTATTATAACGCTTACGCTAGTTACTCTATTTACACTCTTATAACGTCTACACTATTACCTTACTTAAGCTTTAGAGCTATTCTTACTAGTTATCTAATCTATACTTTTATAACATCTATAGAGTCTATATTCTTCTAGTTTCTACTTTACTAGTGTAGATTATCTAACCTTTATTACTACGTTATTATATACGTTAGTATACTTCTTTTACTTTATTTTAACTATAAGTATTTCTATCTCTATTATTAGAGTATATATATTAATCTTTTATTTATATTATCTAACGCTAGTCTATCTAGCGCGTAAGATTAGAGAACGCTAATAGTTTTACTAAGATAATTATATTACG
Organism: Alternaria conjuncta; assembly: GCF_024043145.1. Classification (NCBI taxonomy): domain Eukaryota; kingdom Fungi; phylum Ascomycota; class Dothideomycetes; order Pleosporales; family Pleosporaceae; genus Alternaria; species Alternaria conjuncta. The sequence goes on along the minus strand of NW_026250163.1, from coordinate 120 downwards.
TCTTACTCTATAGAAGACTAAGAGTAAGTATACTATATTTCTAGAGAATAACTTAATCTACTATAATAAAGTATTAGAAGAATAATATATATAGTTCTTTCTTATAAGTTATCTTAACTA
>NW_026250162.1:0-6469 GCF_024043145.1 Alternaria conjuncta | reverse complement strand
CCCTAACCCTAACCCTAACCCTAACCCTAACCCTAACCCTAACCCTAACCCTAACCCTAACCCGCTAATTAAGAACACTAGAGAAGTAACTAAGCTTAAAATTAAAAAATACTAAGAAATAGTTAGCTCTATACTTTATATAGTAATTATACTCTAACTAGATATAGTGTATACTACCTTAAAGCTCTTACACTTTTTTATAAACCTAAGTAATAAGTATAAGAAGGCTATAGAGTAAGTAATTATATATCTTTATTATACTTATTATAATATAATCTAGTATAGTAACTATAATAAGCCTAATCTAATAATTACTAAAGATATATTCTTTACTAATAATTTAGAAACTTACTAATTATCTTATAGCTATATTACTATACTATATAAAGGCGTAATCTTTTAGAAAGCTATAAAGTAGAGTATAGTTACTACTTCTACTATAGAAGTAGAGCTACTTACTTTTAAGTATACTACTAAGAAAGCTATAGCGCTTAGACGCTTTCTTAAAAAGCTAGCGCTTAATCTTAGAAAACTCTAAACTATTTAGTATAATAATTAGTAGATAATTAAGCTAGTTATTAGAAAGAATAAGTATATTAACACTTAACTTAGGTATATTAATATCTAGAATATATAGCTGTAGTAGAAATATACTAAAGAATTATTTAAAGTTAAGTATTTAGAAACTATAATTATACCTATAGATAGATTAACTAAATTACTTACTTAATAATAGTTTAAGAAGTTTAAATAGCTACTTAACTTATAAGATTTATAATATTTAATTCTTAAGAAGTAGATAGAGTAAAGAGATCTTTATTTAAACTACTACTATAAAGATTAATTATATCTAAGCTAGATCTTAGTTACTCTAACTAGCGCCTAGTTATAAAGAAGTAATTACTAATAATTAATATAAGTATAAAGTAGATAAATTACTAAACTTTTCTACTAGACTAACCTATATAGCTATCTACTTACTAACTACTATAGCGCTAATCTCTCTAATTATAACTTTTATAGTTATTCTTATTAAAAGCTAGCTTACTATTCTAGCTATTCTTAAAATTCTTAATCTAAGCTTATAGATAAGTAGTCTTAGTAGCTTAAGTCTATATATAAATCTTAAGCTATATCTAATTATACTTAGTACGTAGTAGTACTTCTATGTACTTAGCCTTAGCTAGCTAACGCTAAGTATAGTAATAGAATCTATTACTTATAACACTAGATATAGAGCTATTAGACTAGTAACTATATAGCTAAGAATTATAATACTAAGAATAATTATTACGTAGCTAAGACTAATAATTATACTACTAAAACTAGTAGTTATACTACTAAGACTAATAATAACTATACTAATTCTACTACTAATTCTATAGTAGCTAATTTCTAAATTAAGAAGCTTATAGCTAGAAAGTTAGTAGTAGTAGCTACTAGAATAAGCTTTAATAATAATAGTCTAAGTATTATAGTATTAGATTAAAGGCTATAGGTAGATAACTCTAAGTAGAAAGTGTAGGTAGAGCTATCTAGCTACTACTTATATTAATCTTTTTTATTCTTTTACTTAGTATTATAAACTTACTATAAGTATTATATTAATTAGAGTTTTAGAAAGTTATAGACGTAGTACTCTTTAAGCTCTTTTTACCTAAGAACTTAAAAGTTCTATCTAATAATTTAGCTAGAGTCTTAGAACTACTCTTAGCTTCTTTCTTCTACTTTTTATAAGTATAGAGATCTTAGTAGAGCTACTTATAATACTTAATAGCGTTCTTAGTACTCTAGCGCTATTATTAAGTTAGTAAAAGATTAAAAGAACTAAAGAGAAAAGAATTATAAACTTACTTTAGAACTATAGTAATCTACTAAGCTTATAAAGTAATTATATAAATCTTAATTAGTAGTATAGTAGTTATAAAAGTTATAGAATAAATAATACACTATCTAATAAAGTTACTTAAAATAATTAGCCTTCTAAATATTATTAAGAAGCTACTAATAGATATAACACTTATACTTATAAAATTAAAAAGTATTATAGTTAGATAATACTCTAACTTACTTACGCTAATAACTAGTATATATTAAATATAGATAATCTAGAAAAGTCTTAAGTGTAAAAGTCTTACTCTTAGACTTTTTATAAGAGTAACTATAACTATAACTATTACTTAGAGATACTTACTTCTCTTAATCTTAAGCGCTTTAGTTCTTAACGTAGTTAGATTACTAAAGGCTTAAATTCTAAGTCTAGAAAGTATTATTAGTAATAAAGATACTACTCTTAGAAATAGGCTTAATAGTCTCTTAGATATTCTAATTATTAAGATTATTAAACTAAGAGGCCTTATAATCTAAGTAGGTATACTTAGTATATAACTCTAATTACTTATAATTCTTATAGAGATTAGTATTACTAAAGCTACTAGTTACCTTAAAGCTCTAACTTAGTTAATTATTAGAATTTATAAAGCTCTAAAATAGTTAAGTATTAGAAGCTTAATTATCTTAGGTAAAGCTACTAGAGAATAGACTATTAGCTACTATTATTCTAGAAAAGAAAAGTAGAATTTAAGTAGTAGCGTTTTTAAGTTAAGTATAGTAAGAAGATTAAGCGCTTAACTATAGAGCGCTATTAAGTAAAGTACTATTACACTAAGCACTATTACGCTAAGTACTAGCTTATATATTATAATTACTACTACTAGAGATATTATAATTAGAGCGTAGAATACTATTATATTAAGAGCTAGAGCGCTAACACTTATAGCTAGAGTTAGAGTTAGAAGTTAGATTATTAGACTAAATTATAATAGTTAGCTATTAATTTAGATATAAAAGTAAGAACTTACTATAGTAATAAAGAGAATAGAAAAGTAAGTAGAGTAGTATATTAAGTAGAGTAGAGAATTAAGCGTAGAACTTAAGAGCGCTAAAGCTTAAGAGCTAAGAATCTTAAGTAAATAAGTTAATTAAATAGATAGCTTATTAGCTTATTAGCTTAAGTATTTTAATAATATAAAAGTAGATAATTATAGTAGAGAAGAGAAGAATTAGAAGACTTATTATTATAAAGTCTCTAATTCTAGCCTAAGCGCGTATCTATATAGAAAGCTAGCGTAGCTTATTAAGCTATTAATTACGCTATAAATCTTACCTAGAAGAGACTAGAAGCCTAGATCTTACTATTAGAATTATCTCTTACTAGTTAGATATCTAGATTTCTATAGCTATTAGCTGTATTCTAGACTATTATAAGATAATTTCTAAACTAATAGAGTTAATTTCTAGACTATTAGGCTTTATTTAAATAAGTAAAAGCTTACTACTATTAGTGTTAAGTATAATTAAATACTTAGTTAGACTATAACCTACTACTATACTCTAGATTCTTAAGCCTAGACTCTACTAGAGTATACTAATTATAGTAGATTTAATAGAATTAGTTTTAGTAGAGTAGATTAATACTTTTACTACTCTAAAGAGTATATTAAAGTTAGAGAGTAGTTATAATTACTTAATTATAGATACGTAATTACTTAGCTCTTAGGTATATAGCTAGAGATTTTATCTTAACTTTTTTTAGTAGTAGAAGAATTATAATATACTTAATTATCTCTAATTATTAATTATCTCTAGCTCTAATAAGTTTTAAAATATATAGTAATAGTATATAATACGTAGCCTAATATAGAAAGATATAGTACTATAAGTTAAATATTAGAGCTAGTATAAGCTCTAGTAGCTAGATAAATCTAAGTATTACTATAGACTCTATTCTTACTATTATATCTACGCGTATTATTAAATAAATATAATTACTTATATACTAGCTTTCTATCTACTATAATATAGCTACTAACTTTTATATATCTTATTACTAATATATATAAGATTTTTATAAATATAATAAGTACTTTTAATAGTAGTATATAAAGCTTTTTATAAGAAAGTAATAAAGCTTTCTAAGATATAAAGTTCTATAATATGTATACGTATAAACCTCTAAATTAATACTATATATACTTTCTTACGCGTATATTTATAAGCTCTACTAATAGAGATAAGTTTCTATAGTTAGCTAGTTAGGTTATCTCTACTATAGAGAATAATACCTATTATAAGCTAGTTTTTATAGTATATTTACTTCTAGTAGCTATATAGCTAGTAAAAGAGATACTAAAGTATAAAGATAATAAATTTTAGGTAGACTTAGTATATAACGTAATTACACTAATAGATAGAATTAATAAACTATAGAATAAGACTCTAAAAAACTTAGATAAAAATATATTAATAGTACTTATAGAGTATAAGTCTAAGAATAAAAATAGTATTCTACTTTTAGTATAAAGACTACGCTTCTAAGTAGTGCTATTAAGAAAATATATAGCTAGAAGCTAAGTAGACTAGTTCTTTCTAGTGTATATAAAGTAATTATAATAGAAGTAGTAGAATATAAAGAATAGTAAACGTAACTACTATAATAGAGGTTTAACTAGTAGAAACTCTACTAGTAATCTATCTACGCAGCCTAATAAAAACAGTATAAAGTTAAGTAATAATAAACTAGTTATTTCTAAACGCTATAGAAGCGTAACTATTTAGTTATATCTTTAATATATATAAAATAATCTAACTATTAGCGCAAGAGTTATTAACGTAATAGTAGAAAAAGAAGAAAAAGATAATAAAGAAATAGTTAATAAAGATAATATAGAAGTAAACGTATTAGAAACTATTATAAAAGAAGCGTATAGTGTAGTAGAAAAAAAAGTAGAAGAAGAAGTTATTTAAAAGGTAGAAGAGAAAGTAGAAAAAGGTATAAAAAAGAATATAAATAGAGAAGTAGAAGAAGAAGTAGAATATAAAGTAGAGAAAGATATAGTTACTAGAAAAAAAGATATAGTAGCTAGAGAAGAGAAGAAAGAGCTAGAAGATAAAGAAAGAGAAAAGAATAATAGTTTACTATAGAATATAATAATAGAATAGAAAATTATATATATAATAATAGTTATAAATAATAATTAATAAATAGAGGTACGTAGAATAGTAATATAGTAAAACCTATAAATAAAGTAACACTATCTAATAGAGCTATAGGCGCCTATAGTAGATACACTATAGAAAAAGTAAAAAGTTTATAATAATATAGTAAAGAAAGATAAAATAATAATTACGTAGCTAATTAGTAGAAAGATAGATAGTAATAGAGTATTTTATATATTTATAAATATACTATACACTAAAGTAACTTTATTCTTAGTAAAGGCACGCTAGTTTAGTAACGCTAGTTTATAGTATAATATCTAATAGTTTCTTTAAAACTAGCGCTAATAGAGTACTTTATTTATTAGATAATCTAGTAATTATTAGAGTCTTAAGTAATTCTAGATAGTTATAGCTATATTATCTAGAGGTTTACTAGAAGATAAAGTAAACTAAGACTTCTACTTTGCGTAGAATATATATATAAAGTATAAGATAGTAATAGTAGCTATTTATATTAGTATATAATAGATAATAGTATTACTTAGATAAGCGTACGTACGTAAAATAGAGTAGATCTAACTAGAAGATAAGTACGCTAGTAGAGACGTTATACGTAACTATTATAGTAAAAGCTAAGTATAAAGTAAAGCTATTATAGAACTTATTTAGCTAGTCTACTATTTACTATTTAGAGTAGACTATAAAGTATTCTACGTAAGACTTAAACTAGTAATATAGTAGTATATAATTATATAGAACTTAGATTAGAGTAGTTTACTTCTTATTCTATATAAGAAAATATTAAACTAATAGTTTAAACGCGTATTACGCGTAGATAAGTTAGATCTATTTCTTTAGCTAGTAAGAAAGAAAAAGTCTAATATATATAAAGCTAGTTAAGTGTTAGAAGAGTAGCTAGACCTAAAGAGTATTAGAGAAGTACTAATTTCTAAAAAGGCTATACTAAGTATTAAAATAGTAATAAATATAGCTTATAGTAAGATCTATAAGATAGATAAAAGTAAAGATAAAAATAATAGTTTAGAGAAGAAAGATAAAGAGAATATAAGTATAGGCGCTTTAGAATATAATAATTAGACTACTAAACTCTAGTAAGAACTATTATTACTAGATTTATTTATTCTAGTAAGCTCTAGTAAAGAAAATTAGTAATAGAATAGAATTTAATATTTAATAAGCGCTAAGTAGAGTTAAAGAATAAGTATAGTAGAAGTATAAGCTAACTATAGAGAAGAGTATAATAGAAAACTAGAAATTAGAGAAAATAGTATAAAAGTACTCTATATATATAGTTAGATAAAATAGATATAATAATCTATATAGTTAAGATAACTTATAAGAAAGAACTATATATATTATTCTTCTAATACTTTATTATAGTAGATTAAGTTATTCTCTAGAAATATAGTATACTTACTCTTAGTCTTCTATAGAGTAAGACGTAATA
>NW_026250161.1:0-6540 GCF_024043145.1 Alternaria conjuncta | reverse complement strand
AAGATGTTTTAGCTTGCGGTAGATTAAATACTGAGAGAAACACTTTAGTATTTTCAATATCTCAATTAAGTGATATTGAAACAATATTAATACCTTTGTTTGAAAAATTTCCATTAAATACTACTAAATACTTGGATTATTTAGATTTTAAAGAAGCATTTTTCTTATTTAAAAATCGTAAATCTAATGAATTAAGTATACTACAAATATACTCAAATATTCTTGAATTGAAACAAAATATGAATTCTAATAGAGTTAATTTTGTTTTACCTGCAAATCATAACATAAGAATTACAGGTAATTATTTGGTAGGTTTTTTAGAAGGAGATGGGTCATTTTACTTAAATAAACAAGATATGACTGTTCGTGCTTCACTTGTCACTACTTCGGTAAATAGACAAGTTTTAGAAAAAATACGTGAATTTATTTTAAGTTTATTAGACGAACACTCTTATATGTTAGGTAGTACTACTAAACTAATTAATATCTCCGATAAAAAAGTAAAAAGTGATTTTAGGCCTATTTCTATATTAGAAATCTACCAAATTGATTTTATTCATAATATATTAATTCCTTACTTAGACAGTTTTGAATTTAGAACTAAAAAATTTAAAGATTATTCAGATTTTAAAACAATAGCTTTTTTACTATTACAAGGTAAACATTTAACTGAAAAAGGTAAAGAGTTAATAATAAAACTGGGAGATAGTATGAATAATAATAGATTATCTACAAACTTAAACCCTCTCATGTTGGATGAAATCGTTAAATCAGAATTAGATCTTTTAATTAAAGCAGAACCTTTAATACATATTGATTCTGAGGGTAGAGCAATGATAATTTCGGAAAAAAAATACATTAGATCTACTTACATTATAAAAGCTTATTTCTTAAATAATTCTTTTAATTATTTTACTAATGGAATTTCATGTGCTAAATTTCTCCATGTAAGTAATAATACTATAACTGCTCGTTTAAATGATGGTAAACCTGTAAAAAATAAAGAAGGTTTAGTAGTCGCTAAACGCATAAAAAGAATAAAAGCTTACTCTAAATCAAATTTTTCTCCTATTAAAAATTAGTTAAAGCAACCATCTTATGGTAAATTTTGTATTACTAACCTTATGAGTGCCATCCCTTGAGTTGGACAAGATATAGTTGAGTCAAATAATTTTGCAGACCGTTGTATAACAGTTTATTCCTTATCTAGTCTATTGCCTACGATAGGTACTGTTAATACCAACGCATTAAAAAAAGGAAATAAAAATGTGAGATTGAATAAAGAAGAATATTTATCTATACCTCCTTCTTTTCTTTCTTTTTTAGTAGGATTTATTGATGGAGACGGTTACATACAAATAACAAAAACAACTAAAGGATTTATAGCTATTAAACTTGTTATATCTATTCATTTGAAAGATATCTCAACATTAGAATATATACGTTCTATTCTTAATATAGGTAAAATTACTATATACAAAGATAATAGAAGTCCAACTTGTAAGTTAATTATTAACAGAACCGATCTACAAGAAGTTTTATTTCCATTGTTGTTACATCACAACATATTTTTTTTAACTGAAACAAGAAATAAGCAATTCAATACTGCTATGGTAATACTAGAACAAGACATAAAGATGTTCGATAATATAGCAAATATAACTAACATACCTAAATCGTTTTATTTAGTAAATGCTGCAGATTATGCTAAACTAAGTTTCTTTAAAAATTGAATAGTTGGTTTCACAATGGCAGAAGGATCCTTTTTTATAAAAAGTAATAATGACGGTTGTTTTCAATTGAAACAAAGAATACATACTAGTTTATTTGAATCACTTAAATTAGTATTTAATACAAAAAGGAAGATTGATATTGAAAATAACATGTATAATCAATTTTCTGTTTGTTCCAAAGCTGATATACAAACTGTCATAAATTTCTTTTCTTTTTCCGGGTTACATCCTTTAATAGGACTAAAAGGAATTTCTTATCTAAAATGATTAAACGATTTAAAAAGTAGTAACCGTTACGGTAATCTTAATTATCCTTCGAACAAATAAATATAGTAAATCACATTTATATTTTCTTTATCTGTATATATGGGCTCCTTGTAATGGTAACATTATAGAGGCAAATGGGGAGAATTGCAAGAACATCTATTAAGAATAACCACCGGTTTATAGATTATTTGCAGCGAAGCTTGATTCGGTATAAGAGGTGGATCAAGAACGTTCAACGACTAATGAGTGAGTAATACCAACAATAAGCTCGACACGAGTACCCCACAACTAATAACATTTAGTTGAAGACATAGTCTAAACACCAACTATAGATTAAATTGATGAAAATAGGGATTAAATGCCCTATTGAAACGATGAATATTCGTTTATCCTGTCATTTGAGGTGGTTTCTCCGTAAACAATGCAACATTAAATAGATTCTTCTCATTACACTTCGTTTTACCTTTCGTATTAGCAGCTTTAGCACTAATGCACTTAATCGTTTTACACGATACAGCTGGATCAGGAAATCCTTTAGGTGTATCAGGAAACTACGAAAGAATATCTTTTGCTCCTTATTTCATATTTAAAGATCTTATTACAATATTTGCATTTATATTTGTATTATCTTTATTTGTGTTCTTTATGCCTAATGTATTAGGAGATAGTGAAAACTATGTTGTGGCAAATCCTATGCAAACTCCTGCAGCTATCGTGCCAGAATGATATCTTCTTCCTTTCTATGCTATATTAAGATCTATTCCTAACAAATTATTAGGAGTTATAGCTATGTTCGCAGCTATTCTTATATTATTACTATTACCTATTACAGATGTAAGTAGATCAAGAGGTATGCAATTTAGACCTTTAAGTAAAGCAGCTTTCTTTGTATTTGTTGCTAATTTCTTAATCTTAATGCAATTAGGGGCTAAACACGTTGAGTCTCCATTCATTGAATTTGGTCAAATAAGTACCGTTTTATACTTCTTCTACTTTACTTTTGTAATGTATGGTGTTACTGTTGTTGAAAATACTTTTGTGGATTTAAGACACAAAAAATAGAAAAAACTTAACAGTTAAATAGAAAATAACGGTTAGAGTACCGTTAACTTGTTATGAATATGGTAAAATTTGTTATTGATAGTCCCTTGTGGTGACCACCCTAGTTACATTTTTATCCATAATAGTATAACAAATCCCAGTAGATAAATTCCGTTTGCCCTGTTTGGACCCCCCCTAACTTTTTTTTTTACATATATATATTCAAAAAAAAGTAAGGGGGGGGGGCCTATTTATCTAGTGGAAGGTTGCATTAGTACTTACGATTTCTAGAGCAATCACGGGGGGGAGAAGACTAAACAGGTGTTTGTTAAAGCCCCCCCCATCAAAAAAGATCGTGTTATATTTTGTAACTATACCACGATATTTATCCGATACGTAACGAATCTTTTAGTATATAATTTGGTCTACTATATATTAGGGGAGTTCTATCATGAGAGAGATACCCGTAAATTTTACCATGTTTAATATGCCACTAATGAGGAGTAGAATGTTTTTTATACATGGTTGCTACTTTTCTTGTTATACCGATAACACGTCTTTAAAAGTTGTTAAATTGAAATAAGTCTAAATATGTTAGATAAGATATTATCCCAAATATAATTATAGGTTTGGATGTGGTATTAAGTTTTATTGAAGTTTAAATTGTAGTTGTGGAAAGAATTTTACTTCCTCCTTATGTAATGCTGATTTATTTATTAAGGATAATAAAATAATTATTTCCAAAATTTATAAGTTACAATGTTCTAATTGTGGGAATATAGCTGATTTTAAGAATAATAAACTACTAGATCAATTTCTTAAGGAAAGATTTTTACAAAAAAAAAAAATTAATCTATAAGCATTATAAAACAGAATTTGATAAGTATAATAATGAAAAAAGATTCTGAAAAAAAGATTGGAAAATCATAAACCTGAATTTTGTGAATAATGTAAAATGTTATCCTATGGTACGTATTGCTATGAAGTATAAATTAAAAAAAAATTATACTTACAAAAAAAAATAAGGAGATACAAGGTGAAATAATAACAACAATGTAGATTTATTTGGAGGTTCGAATCCTACAATCTCTTATAGTGAAAATTTATACGGTTAAGGGCGTGTTTTCACTTTTTTCCCTTTGTTTTAAATAAAAGAAAAAATAAAAATGAAAAAAGAAATGTTACTTTCTAAATTTAAGAATATTTTGGTTATATTTTTAACTGAAAAATTACCTAAAATTTTACTTATATTTGCAATTGGATTTACTACTAGATTTATTATTAATTATTACTTAGGTGTCAATGTCTTTGTGGATTATATGAGTTCAATATCTATTCTTTATTATTTAAACTTTAGTTGAATGATAGTCTATTTTAATAGTATTGATTTTAATATTAACAAGTTTAAATTTATTGTCAATAGGGATAGTATTACATATGACTATATACTATGTGTTATTAGGTGTATGATAGATGGTATAATACATAGTAATGATAGAAATAAAATTACTATGACTTGAGAAGGGAGTCTCTTTCCAAATCATCCTTCAAATACGTTTCTTTCAGCTATGACTCCTGAGGAATTGGCAGCTATTCCAGGTAGTAGCCCTTCATTACTTGATGGGGGTCCTAGGATTAGACCTGACGATACATATGATATACCACCTACTACTTATATACCAGGTGATAATAATAAAAAAAATCAACCTTTTGGTTTTTTGATGTCAAAAGCTCTTGAAGACATTGCTGTTAGACATGATCGTGTAAATGTGGATGGTAGTGCAGGTACTATACAATGACTAGATAAATATTTCGATCGGGATGGTAGAAAATTCTTTGAAGATTTTATGAAACATAAACATCCTAATAAAACTTTTAATCAATGAGATAACTCACCTAGAATTAGAAAGGAATTAAGGGAACTATAGATAGGAGGTAATAACAACTTTTAATATTTAGCTTTTTTTATACTTTAATTTTTATAATTAAGTATACTTCTTCTCGATGAGAGGGGAGGAAAATGTAAAATGTTACCCTATGGTACGTATTGTATAAATTCAAAAATTATACTTACAAAAAAAAAAAAATAAGGAGATAGAGGTGAAATAATAACAACAATGTAGATTTATTTGGAGGTTCGAATCCTACAATCTCTTATAGTGAAAATTTATACGGTTAAGGGCGTGTTTTCACTTTTTTCCCTTTGTTTTAAATAAAAGAAAAAATAATAAATGAAAAAAGAAATGTTACTTTCTAAGTTTAATGATAATTTGGTTACTGTGGAGTTTAAGGATAAAGATAAATTAATAGAAAAGGCTAGAGAAAAATATACGAACCTGGAGAAACAACAGATAGATAATTGAGAGGGACAATCCTATGTATTGTCTTCATTGATAAAAAGGAATGCTAGTTATGCTACAATTATAGATTGTAGTAGTTTCAATTTTTCAAAAGTAAGAGAAGAAAATGTTATCTATACTACTTCTGTTGTTGTTAACAGGAATTATTTAAATAATGCTTTAAATCATATGTATGATTTAAGAAAACATTTTGGTAATATCTATCGAGGGGAAAATATTACTATTCTTAGAATACAGAGAAATAGATATAAAGAAGCTGAGTGATTTAAATTTGATGAAAAAATTCAAAACTATGGAGTTTTACAATACAAAGAATTTTTTAATAACGATATGTTTAATGCTTTAGCTTCGCTTAGAAAAAATGACCGTAAATTAATATTAATTGTGGAGGGGGTTGGATTACCATTACTTAAAATAATATTTAAAAAATTTGGGGTAGTAATTAGTGGTGGTAAAAATGTTAATAAAGGGAATCTTTCAACTAGTCAGTTTAATTTAAGTAGATTTATGATGAGTGTGTTTAATACTAGTGCATATAAAATTATAACACAATCTTTTTATGATAATAAATTCGTAAATAAACCTATTCTGGATCTTACAGAACAAAATCTAGATTTGTTTATTAAAAGTATAATATGTGATGATACTAATATAGTAAATTTCATTTATCCATCTCTTTCAAAATATAAAAGATTGGTTTATGAAAAAAACTTATTATCAATGGAAAAAGACATAGAAAATGTGAATAAGTACATTAAACTACATCCAGGTGTATTTGTAGAAGTCAATAATAGGAATCTTACTAATTTTAACGGTGTTCAATCTAAAAAAGGTATGCATACCTCTACTAGAATTATTTCATCTCAAAATAATGTAACAGATTATTTTAAAACTAGTCAAAAGAAATTTTACTCTTCTTCTAGTACTATTGAAAAAAGCAAAATTTGATTATATTCAAAAAAAAGTAAGGGGGGGGCCTATTTATCTAGTGGAAGGTTGCATTAGTACTTACGATTTCTAGAGCAATCACGGGGGGGGAGAAGACTAAACAGGTGTTTGTTAAAGCCCCCCCCCCATCAAAAAAGATCGTGTTATATTTTGTAACTATACCACGATATTTATCCGATACGTAACGAATC
>NW_026250160.1:0-6573 GCF_024043145.1 Alternaria conjuncta | reverse complement strand
AGAACCTAAAAGTTATAAAGAAGTATTAAATAGAAAAGATAAAGATCTATATCTAGCTGCTATAAAAATAGAAGTAGATAATCTTATTAAAACTAATACTTAGAATATAACTAATAAACCTAATAATTGTAAAGAATAGAGAGGTAACAATAACTATTCTCTAATAATAGAATATAGCTTTGTTAGAACAAAGTAGTTAAATACTATAATAAATAGTATAACTAATAAAGATTTGCAATAAAGTAATTGTAAAGTAATAATAGGTAAAAGGTAATAATATTATTGCTAGGTAAAGAATAACTATAGAGAATTGCTATTTCTTTTATAGAAAATAGCTACTAGAATAATTATATAAATATCCGCCTATTTCTGCCTAAAGATAAAGATTTATAATTAAATCTGCTTAATTTCTAGATTTATAATCTAAGTCTGCTAAATTCTTCTTATCTCCTAGATTTATAATCTAGACTAGTACTAATTATATTAGTCTATGCGTTATATTATATAGACTAATAATTAGTTTATTACTAGATCTTTTAGCAATTGCAGAAAGAGAGATAAGAAGATAAGAGTTATTAAATTACGTAATAACTCTAATACTAACTAGGCTAAGACAAATAGAGGTGTTTTAGAATCTCCTAGTGTAGCAGATTAAAACTAGCTACTAAAATCTTAATTACGTAAGCAATTAGATTTACTAGGAATTTTTCTAATTTGTTAAGAAATTACAATAAGTGCAATCTTAACAAAGCTTAATAATAATAAAAAGATAATAATAACTAAGTTATTATAATCTTTACAATAATTTCTTAGTATTTCTTAATTTTAGGCTTAGTTACTTTTTTTATATACTTAATTAGCTTTTTTAATAGTAAAAGTATAAAAAAGAAAATCTATTTCTAAGCTTTAACTTCTTAAGTATCTTATCTATATATATATTATAAATAAGTATTATTATTTATAGATATTAGACCTTAATTTTATAAATACTAAAAGACTACTTTATATTTTTCTAATCTTAGATTTTATAGTTACTAAAAATCTTAGCTTATATAGCTATTACTTACTACTTTCTATTTTTATAGTAAAGTAATAAAATATTACTAATATAGATAAAAATAGAAAGTTTATAAACCTTATTAAAGAAGAAGTATAGCTTTTCTTAAAAAGCGATTATACTAATAGCTTTTAGTATTTCTAAAAACTTCTTATACTATAATAGTAGTTAGTGTTAAAGTTAGAGAGTAGTTATAATTACGTAATTTTAAATACTTAATTATTTAGCTCTTAGATATATAGCTAGAAATCTTATTTTAACTTTCTTTAGAAGAATAATACTTATAATATACTTAATAATGTTTAATTATTTTCTATCTCTTTAGCTCTAATATATTACTTATAAAGAATAACTAGATAATTTATTATTAAAAGCTTTTTGCTATTACTTAAACTTTTAAAGAATAGCGCTCTAAGCTTTCTTAATTATTAAACTTAGTTAAAGTACCTACTAACTATAAGCGACTAAAGTACTTCTAATAAAAAAGATAATATATTTATTACTAAGTCTATAAAATAAAGTTTTAAAAAGCGTTTAAATTTAAGACTAAGTACTATTCTAGAAAGTAAAGTACTAAGTCTAATAGTCTTACCTAGTATACTATAGATCTTCTAGAATATATTTCTAATAATTAGATCTAATACTAATATTAAAAGCTTTTAAGCTTTATTATTTTATTATTAATAGCGTTATAGGTATCTTAAATCTAAAAAATTAAGTCTTAAATAGATAATAGCTCTCTACTAGGTATCTTAAAAGTTATAATTAAAGTTTAATATATACTCTATCTAAGGTGTACATAAGAGCGCGCTAAGCCTTTCTAGCTTAGCTACTAATACCTCTAGTAGATAGCTTATTTTAAAAAAAATCGCTATATAAGTAATATAATTACTCTATTATTTTAAGATTTAGATAGAATAGTAATATAACTATAGCTTATTAGTTAGAGAACTATAAAAATAGGTTATAAAGCAAAAATGCTATATATTTTTATATATAAGTTAGTATATCTTACGTATCTACTACTATTCTCTATACTTATACTCTATTAGAATCTCTTATAACTCTTTACTTTTTAAAGCTATTACTATAAAATAAATACCTTTACTAAAAGTAGATATTAGGTTCTATATAATTCTAAAGACTTTTATATCTAGCTCTTAAACCTAGATATATCTTTTCTATTAAGACTTACTTTTATTAACTTAGTAAGTAATACTTCTTATAGTCTTATAGATTAGGCTTTAGAATAATATACTATTTCTAATACACTATTTAATATCTTAGTTTAAATCTCTAACTTCTATATAACTCTAAGCTATAACTAAATTACTTACTTTTATAAGAAGTAGGTCTTCTATAATCTTATAAATATATATTTAGTTATATATAATAGTAGAGTAAAAGTATCTATAAAGCTTACTAATACGCTTACTATTATTATTATTACTCTAGATATATACCTAAAGTATAGTAATCTAGATATTAAAGAGAAGGTATTAGTAGAGAAGTAGCTTACTACTTTAGAAGTTATATAGAAAAATAGAAAAAAGCTAATAAGTTCTATATATAGAGATTTCTATACTTATCTCTAAAGAAAGAAGAGTATCTTATAAATAAAAAAGATCTTATGTCTTATATATAGCGTATAATATAGATAGAAATACTAGTTATTATTATTATATAGTCTAATACTACTATAGAGGTTAGAAGAATAGTTATATAAATCTAGTATAGTATTATAAATAGCTATTAAAGATAGTAATTATAGCTCTACTATTACTATTATAGAAATAGATAAGCTATATATTATAGATTTAGTGTTATTAGGCTAGTTAACTTATTAGAATTATTAGGTTTAGTAGTATTATTAGTAATTAATTAGATAGAATAAAATTTTATCTCTATAAAGTATAATATAAACTAGAGCTTAAGGCTATCTAAAAGCTTTTAAAGAAATATTAATAAAATAGCTAAACTTATAAGACTATACGTTTTATAAAAGTCTATATTACTAATATTAACTATAACTTATAACTTATATTATTTTTTATCTAAGAAAGTAGTATAAAAGTATTACTATAGTCTATAGAGATAGTTAGTTTAGTATAACTATCTTAAGATAGTTAGTTTAGTGTTATTATCTCTATATAATAAGTCTAACTTATATAATACTATTCTAATAATAGATACTATCTCTACGTAGAATCTTATTAATATACTCTATCTATCTAATATCTATCTTACTATAATAAAAAGCTATACTAAATAAAAACTAAGGTATTCTCTACTATTTTATTATTAAGAAAGTATAGTTAGAAAAAGAAACTCTAAAAGCTACTAAGAATAGTAACCTTTTTAAAAAAAAAAAAAATCTTATATTTCTTTTTAGTAAGAAGCTCTATATCTAAGTTTTTAAAGATATTTATTACTTTTTTCTAAATAGCTAAAAAGGTTATATACTACTACCTACTAATAAATTAGTAACTACTACTACTAGTAAAGTATATTAAAAACTATTATCTACTTAATAAATTTTTACATAATATATTAATAATCTAAAACTAACTATAAAGCTAAGTATAGCCTATTTTATCTACTTTCTATACTAGCTAAGTACTAAAAGAATATCTTTATTTACTTTATCTTATCTTTATCTTTTTTAGAATAGTATAGATATTTATAATATTATATTATTATAGTTATTAACTACTTATTAAAAAAAAGAAGTTAATAGCTATAAAGAATATAGAAGTTTACATAGTTATTAATAGGTTTCTAGAGTATATATAAAGAGAGAAAGATTATTCTAGAACTTTTATTAGTAACTATAGTTAGTAGTTTTAATTTTACTTTTAGCGTTATTTCTTTAAAAATATTAAAGTCTAACTTTACTTATTTATATTATCTAACATTAAGATAAGCAAAATTACTAAGAATACTTATACTAACTTTAAATAGTATCTATACCTTTATATTAACTACTTCTAAAATACCTAAGCTTAGTTACTACTTCTAGCTAGATTTAAGTCTAATTTAGCTATAAGCTTAGTAACTAGAACTTTTCTATTCTAGACTACTAAGAGAAATTTACTTTATAGTAGTTTAGAGCCTATTTATACTTTAAATATACTACTTATAATATTAGCGTAATAGTGTAGTACTAACGCTCTTATTACTTATATAGATATAATATATAAATATCTTTAAAGTAAGCTTATCTTGTTTTATAAAATATAATATAACTTAACTAATACTAATTACTACTTAGTACTATAAATTAATATTAGTAACTAGATACTTTATAATACTAGATATTTTTAAAGTAAATTACTTTATTAAGTTATTATACTTTAAAAATATAAAGCTATATTAAGTTATATAAAGAATAAATAATATAGCTTATAAGTTTAATCTTTCTACTAGCCTTAAAAGCTTATTACTAGCTTTCTATTTAAAGCTTCTATAGCTTTATAATAATAACACTCTACTAAATTAAGTTTATACTAGTAATATTACTTAATCTAAGATATAGTTAAATAAAAATAGTATTACTTAATATACTATTACTTAGTTACTAAGCTTTTATATATATTATATAATTAATCTATATACTAAATAATAGAAATACTTATAGTATAAAGTTAAGTATATAGATAATAGTAAATTAGATAATAAGTAAATATACTATAACTTAAGAGAAAGTAGAAAACTAGTTTAGAACTACTAAAATTATAACTCTAGCTAACTAGAGCTTTAGATTACTTTTAATAACTATAATAACTATAAAAAGCTTACTATTACTATACTCTACTTACTAGACTTTATATACTTAGAAAGAACTAGCTAGTTATTTATAGATATATATAACTATATTACTTAAGTCTATTAAAGTAATTATAATATAGTTCTTTACCTAACTTTAACTTCTATAACTATTCTTAGTTTTAAAACTTATTATCTTTAGCTTTAATATAGATAATATCTCTTTAATACTACTTTAACTAGCTTAGAAAGATTATAATAAATATATTTATAAAAGAGCTCTTACTATTAGTTTTACTATTTACTCTATTATAGAACATTTCTTAATAAGAAAAGCTTATACTTCTTTTTATTATATATACTCTTTTAGGTATTTTAATAAAAAAGAACTTAAAGCTAAGAAAGTATTAAATTTCTAGCTATAAGATACTTATACACTTAGTTAGAACTATAAGTACCTAAGAAAAGAAATATACTATAGTTTAGATACCTAGCTAGATAGTCTATATATCTATTCTACTTATATATAGTCTCTATAAAGTAAATTTTCTTTTCTATACTATAATAATTTTAAATCTATATTTACTTAATTATATAATCTTAATATAACTTTTATATAGCTAATATAATATTAGCTATAAAAGTGTAGAAGTAGATTTTAATAATAAATATCTATATCTTTTTATCTATATTACTAGTTAAGAAGATCTTTTTAACTAATTTAAAGTATAGGTTATATTATAATAGTAAAGTTAATTATTATAAAGGTAGTTAAAGACTTAATATAAAGAAAAATACTAAGTAAAGAATATTAAAAAGCTATTTTCTAAAACTAGCCTTAAAGTTAAAGTAAATAAAAGTTAACTTAAATAAAGAAGATACTTATAGTATCTAGAGAATAGTGTAAAGGCCTTTACTATTATATAAATTAAAGAAAACACTATTAGTAGTTAACTTTAAAGTTATCTTAAAGTAGAAGCTATTTAGTAGTAGAAATAAATAAAATACTTAAATATATAGTAGTATAAGTATAAAGAAAACACAAGCTTTAAAAAACTATATTATAGTAGAATATTAATATAGAGTAGAGTAATAAAACGTAGTCTAGTAAATCTATATAGTAATCTTAATATAGATATATTTTCTAAATACTTTATATTTACTATAATATAGTAGTAAGTATTATTAATAAAACTCTTTTTATAATATTTACTATAAATCTAAAGTATTAATAATATATCTATAAAAGAAATAGTAATAGAAACTTATTTAGTATACTTAGAAGTAAACTTTGTAAAGAATAGATAGGTAACAAGAACTATTCTCTAATAATAGAATATAGCTTTGTTAGAACAAAGTAGTTAAATACTATAATAAATAGTATAACTAATAAAGATTGTAATAATTAATTGCAGAGTAGATAATAGGTAAAAGGTAATAATATTGTTGCTAGGTAAAGAATAACTATAGAGAATTGCTATTTCTTTTATAGAAAATAGCTACTAGAATAATTGCGTAAATATCTGCCTATTTCTGCCTAGAGATAAGGATTTTTAATTAAATCTGCTTAATTCCTATTAATTCCTAGATTTATAATCTAAGTCCGCTAAATCCTTCTTATCTTCTAGATTTATAATCTAGACTAGTACTAATTATATTAGTCTATGCGTTGTATTGCATAGACTAATAATTAGTTTATTACTAGATCTTTCGGCAATTGCAGAAAGAGAGATAAGAAGATAAGAGTTATT
>NW_026250159.1:0-7096 GCF_024043145.1 Alternaria conjuncta | reverse complement strand
ACTAAATATTAATTATTAAAAGCTAAAATTAAAGTATATTATATAACTAGATATACTCTATCTATATATAAAATAATATAGTAAGAAAGTCTAAAAATTCTAAACCTTAAGGCTAAATAGCTAGTGCAAATAGCGGAGGTAGTAGAGATAATGTTATTACTAGTTTAGGTTAACTAGCAGAGCCTAAAGCGACAAGAGAAGATACTTAACTAGTTGCCGCTATTGCACTAGCCTAACGTCCTACTATAGCACTACTAAGAAGAATTATAGCATTTAGAACTAGATTATAACACTATCTACTTCTAAACTAGAGTGTAGGCGAGCTATCTAGGCGCTAAACTAAACCTATTATAGCTAAGAGTATACAGTCTACCTAGTCTATATTACTCTCTTCTAAGCAACTATCTTCTACGTTAGTAGATTCTTAGGTAAACTTAGCTAATAAATAAAATAAGTAATCTAATAAAGAAGGCGTCTAGAGAGTAATATATAAAGTCTATTACTACTTGTAAGCTATAAAAGAGTTTTTGTTTAGTTAGTCTAGATAAATATAGAAAGCAGACTAGTAGTTTAAGTAGCTTAGAATATAGTATAGAGAGAAAATACTTGCTTAGTCTTTGTATAAATAGCTAAGTAGTAGTAAGAACTCTTTTATAAATTTTAGACATGTACAATTACTATTTACGTTCTATTAACCTACTAGATATTAGTAAAGTTTTTCTATAATAGCCTTAATAATATATACTATATTGTACAAACTATTAATACCTGCTAATCTAGTACAGCTTTCTTATTCTAGAGTACAGCTACTAGGTCTCTAAGTTTATTATTTAACTATTACTTAAGCATTCTCTTTAGTTCTAGGCGCTCGCTTTCTAAAAGTAGTAGAAGTAATACTTACTATTAGCTATAAAAGGCGAGCTTTCTACAAAGCCTATATTAGTAATAATATTAAAAGTGCTAAGAGTAGTGTCTATTAAGTTAAGAGTAGAGAATGCTCTAACTCTAGTACTTTATATAAGTATAAAAAGAGAAGAAACGTGCGTATTATATTATAATAATATTCTCTAACTAATCTGTCTTAGCCTACGCTATAAAGACTTAGTATAGGTACTTAATAACTAAAACGCAGGTGCTCTAGTTCTAATATTTATACTACTATCTATAAAGACTATACTAATTATAAAAGAACCTTTTCTTAGAATCTTATAGAGTATTATAAGTAAATTCTATGTGCTAAAACTTCTTAGTAGCTAGAAATAGGTTATTTAGATAGCAATCTAGGTGTATATATCTTTAAAGACTACGTAGTATAGTATCTAAGTTATTGTTATCTGTAGTTTAGAATACGCTAAGTACTTTATAATAGCATTACTATTTATAAAGGTAGATATATTACTTATTAATCTCTTTAGTTATCTAAGATAGTAGTAATGCGTAGACCTTTTTATAAGTATTTAGATTTGCGTTCTAGAGAGTTAAGAGGTCGCTGTGCTATCTAGCACGTGCCTAGGTATCTAGAATAGCTATAATCTTGTTTAGTTATCTTTAGCTAATAGAGATTTAGATAGATATATAGTTATTATAATAATATCTCTTAGAATATATTATGCTGTATAGTGTATAGACACTTAAGGTTAGTAGATTATATTAGATAACTTAAAAAGGTGTAGGTGTTAAGAGAGTATTAGACTATAATATTTCTATATTTACATTACCTATATACATAGACTAAGAAAGAGAGTTAGAACTAGAACTAGTTATAGAGATTACTTAGTTTTGTTCTATAGTAATTATAGAACTGTTAGCTTTCTTAATATCTCTAAAGCTATAGCCTTTAATTAGGTCTAATATTAGCTTATATAGGCTAGGCCTTTGTATATCTAACATTAGAACTTATGCAACTCTAATTAGAGTATTAGAGTCTAATAGTAGTGCGTTGTATTAAGCGGCTTAAAAAGGTATAGGTATTAGAGGTTTATTAAATTAAGGTAGCTAATAGCCTAATTTGTAAAAACTATTAGTAGAGAATTTAAATAGTAGTTATTTTAATTTCTTAGTACTTAATAGTTAACAGAGTGTTTCTAAGAACAGCCTGCTAGATAATCTGTAAAATAATATCTCTATTAAAAGTAGACCTAGACCTAGATTGCGTTATAGCAAATTACTTAAGCTATTAGAAACTTAGTCTCTTAGCTTACTAATAGTGTTATAGTAATTATAAAGATTATTTTTGCTGCTTCTATTAATATCTAAGCTATAGTAACTATAGTTACGCATTATTATCTTATATTCTATACTAAATAAGTTAGCTTTATTAACCTAGTCTAATAATAAGAGCTGTATAGAATTAGCATGCTACGCTATTACTAAGATAAGAAACTTACTCTATATTAACCTTTCTTTAACTTTAAGCCTCTAAAACCTCTAAGTACTAAACGTATTTAAGATCTAAAGAACTCTTATATCTATTATTAACGCTTCTAAGAGTGTAATTCTATGCTAATCTATAGCATTAAAATAGTATACTAGCCTTAACTTACTTAGACTTTGTTTAAGAAGTATAATCTTACTTATATTTCTATAGAACTAAGCTTAAAGAGGTATTTATACGTCTAAGTCTCTATATCTATAAGCGTTCTAAGCCTGCCTATAGATGCGTTTATAAGCACTAATAGTAATTAGGTAGCAATACGCTTTAGTTTCTCTGTATATACTCTATAGCGTCTAAACTACTTAGGTTATAGGTATATTATACTAGAAATAGTTTTTAACAAACTTATTTAAAATGTCTAAGAGACGTAATGCCTTAGTAATAAACAAAGCTATACTCTAATTAGGTAGAGTATATAGCTTTAGAGTGCTGTTATTCTATTAATTACTTAGTAGTTATATTAGTAAGACTAATATTATTTTAAGTACGTACTAGAGTACTATAGAGGGATTTTAGATCTAGGTTAAAGGCTTCTAGACTATCTAATTAAAATATTAAAAAGGTAAGTAATACTACTATAAATACTTATATCTCTTTAAAGATACTTAGCACGTTTAAGTACTTCTTACGTGTGTATTCTATATAAGAGTAGTTAGATCTCTAGTTTCTAGAGGTAGTCTTAGTAATATAGATTGTAAGAAGCTGTAAATAGTCTAGAATATTAAGGTAATCTTAGAGTATTAGCTAGCACTAGTAAGTAATGTATAAGCTAAAAAGTAATCTAAAAATTATTAATTATGTGCTAGGCTTCTCTAATGTCTTCTCTAGTTTCTAGAGGTAGGTGTTTTTATACGCTAAGCGTTTTCTCTTTATTCTAGAGCTACTAGAATTCTTTCTAGATATAGTAAGTATTACTCTATATATTAAGCTTTAATGTTAGCTTTCTATTACGCGAGAAATAAAGATACATAAACTTACCTATAGCTCTAATAGCTATATAGGTCTAGTCTTAATTCTACAAAGTATAGCGTAAGCTCTAGCTATTATCTAAGTAAGTTATAAGAGTATAGTATGCTTATAACTTAACTAAGTTATAGAGTTAAGTTTGCGCTAGTTATTAAGAATTAAGTCTAGTATAAGGTATAATTATAGCAATTTTAACGTTATTGTCTAGTGTGTAAAGTGTATTAGTTTACTACTACGCCTAGGTTTAGATGCTAGTAGTATTCTATAAAGACGTTATTAGCTAAAGAGAACGTAGTACGTTAAAGATTTTAGAGTATAAAGAGTTTAGCAATACGTATGCATCTAAAAGAAGTCTAGCTATTACTCTAGATAGTCTTATTAGACTAGGCTAGTCTTAGGTAATTTTCTAAGTTCTAGACTAGAAAAGACGTACAAAGTAAGTATTAGAACATGCCTGCCTTCTGCAGAGCTAATTAAGTCTAGCGTAGCTTAGCAATACCTTAAGCTACTATAGTAGTAAGACTTAAATAACACGTATAAGAATCTATTACCTTATCTATACCTCTCTTAAAAGCTGTAGTTTTATCTATATATATCTTAAGAGGTTTACTTCTTTGCGATAAGAGAAGAGAGTAAGAGAGAGATTTAAGTAGAATAGAGTTATAGATAAGTCTATATTATTTAGACGTATTATGTATAGTTTAGGCGCATTATGTATTATTTAGGCGTATTCTAGATTCTTATACTCTATATTTACGCTTTATATGTACTAAAAATAGTAATATTTCTTATAACTAGCGCAAATAGTATTTTAAGTCTATATTTCTCTTATAATTATTCTGCGTTCTGTTATTAAGAACTTAATTCTAGAGCTATTAATATGTTAGTAATAGGTAGTTAGGTATCTAACTATATAGGTGTTTTACTCTCTTAGAAATAACGTTGTACTTGTAGTAGATATCTTATAGACGTATAGCTAAAGGTATTATTAGTGTAGCTAGTAATTTAAAAGAGTAAGTTTTACAAAGAGAACCTTAGAGGACTAATAGTAGATATAAAAAGTAGTCTTAAGTAAGATAGCACTTAATTATAAAGTAAGAGAGTAATGTTTATAGAGTAAGTTAGAAAGCAAGGTTTAGGTAGTATTATTAACGTATAATAGTTAAGTTTTATGTAATATAGTAACACTACTATCTAGGCTAGCGCTCTTATTAGTGCTATTTTAATTATACTAGACGCGTTAACGTAAACTAATAAGTTTACCTACTTCTCTAATATTACAACTATATTTAACTTTAACACTACTAAGACGTGCTATTACCTATAGTTCTTTTATTACTTCTACTCTATATTATAGTACACTACCTTAAAGCAAGCTGTCTAAATAATATTCTTTCTACCTAATTTACACTATAGAATAGTATAGTTAACACTAAGAGAGTATACTTTTAGCTTATAGGTAAAAAGGCTTTACTACTACTATAGTTAGAGATAAAACAGTGCAAGCGTACACTTATCTTTAATTATAGTCTATTATTTTACTACAGCGCGTTAAACTATATAATCTAAGTAAGTAGTAATAGCTTTAAGAAGGTTGTAGTAGAGTAAAACGCCTTCTATAAAGGACTTTAGTTAATAAGTAGATTAGTATACTTCTATAGGTATAAATCTCTACTAATAATAATATAGGTAACCTATTGCCTATTAACACTGTTATAGAAGCTAATCTTAGTTATTTCTTAGACGTAGATAACTATAACAAGCGTATTACTAAAGATAATAGCTACACTAATAATAATAATAATAGCTTGTTAACTACTTTAAATAGCTTTTCTACTATCTTAGAATTAGCATTATCTACTATAAGCGCGCCTAATAATGTACTTACTACTCTTGCCTCTTATCTACGTTACGCACTAAGTAATTTCTTAAATAATTAGCTATAATAGTTTAAGCTAGGTACTATAGAAGCAAATAGACTAGATTACTAGTTAGCAATAGTAACTATGTCTACACTCTAGATAATAGTGTGCCTAGACGTTAAGAAAGATAAGCGAAGTAGTAAGCTACTTAAGAGAGGCGTTAATATTTAGTTCTCTAAACTAAGAAAATAGTTTATCTACTACTATATTATTAGAGAGAATATTAGAGTTATAAATAAGTACTGTCTATAGAATTGCAATAGCTTCTTCTATAGAAAGAGTAATATTATTAGTAAGATAGCTATACTATTATACTTTACCTTAATATTAAAGTTATTAAAAGTAGATTTACTATTTAAGACGCTCTTACTTCTTATAGAGCATACGTTATATAATAATATTAAGTAGTTATTAATACGTATAATAGAGCTAAAAAAAAGAAAGAATAATAAATTAGATCTCTTGTTTATTAGTATTAAGCAGCTAGATATTGCCTTAGTGTTTTAGAGAAGAGAGCCTAACTTTTAGAACTAGAGTTTAGAGAATATTAGAGGCCTTCTAAACATACTATTTAAAGAACCTTTATATAATACTAGAAATAACGTAGTATATATAATAAAGGTGCTTACTACGTTATATAAGTTAGTAAGGCTGTATTAGTCTCTTAATAGTCTAGTAGAGCAAGTAAATAGAACTAGATAAGAACATATATACTAGATTATATAAGAGTTATAAGTTTAATAAAAGTACGAGAATTTTAACAGAAGCTCTAGATAGCATAATACTCTAAAAGAGCTTAGAATCTAACTTATTAACGCGTTGTTATAGTTTTATAGTTATTTCTTTGCGTTTAGCCTATATAAGATATATATAAGATATATATTTGCCTAAATATAGATTCTATTACTTAATAGCTACTACTATCTTTAAACCTTTACTCTACTCTTATTAATACCTTTAAGCTATTAATACCTTTAAGCTATTAATACCTTTAAGCTATAACTATAAATAATATTATTAACGCGTCTTACTTACATCTTAAGCTAAAAGTAGGTACTACTAAGATATAAAGTCTTCTATAGTAATAGCATAAAGCTAGCTTGTAGAAGACAGCGAAGTAGATTATCTATTACCTGTCTCTTAGAGTCTACCTATAGTTATACTATATAAGTCTTGCCTATATAGTTAGCTAGATTCTAGGTTAATAGTACCTCTATATACCTCGCGCCTAGAAGAAGTATATACTATTCTCTTGCTAATAGGTAGTATCTTAACTAATAGGTAGAGCTGTAGGTAGGTTAATAATAAAGATAATAGGCAGAGTAATAATAGAGCTAATAGAGGTAAGAAAGTTAGCTTATAAGACGCTAGCTACGTTAGGTAAATTAAGAGAGTTAGAGGTAGCTAAGATATTATTAATAGGTATACGCGTTTCTTAGAGGCTATACTTAACGCCTATAATATTAATAAAGAGAATATTAGTAGCTATAGTGTAAGTTGTAAAAGTACCTATCTTTAGAGTAAAAGTATATACTATTAAAACCTTCTCTTGCTTAACTAAATTCTATACTAAACGCTTAGAAGAATAGTATTTCTATACTTTATTTCTATCTTTATCTTTACTTACTCTCTTCTTATTAATCTACGTAATAATAGTAGTGTATACTATCTTAGAGATAGAAGAGCCTTAAATTACAAGCTTAAATATACTCTTATCTTCTAAAGCATTACTCTCTTCTGCGTTAATAAGGCTCTTAAGAAGTAAAAGAACTAT